>NC_092647.1:63367791-63609622 GCF_039555335.1 Amphiura filiformis | reverse complement strand
CAATAATAAACTTGTTCCATTTCCATTTCACTAATTGCAAATCTTATGTGAACCTTATAACATGTAAAAGATAACTAAACAGTATATGTGAGGAAAAAGTAGGTTACTCCTTATTATAGACGAAATTAGGGTTAGGGTTGGGGTTAGTTTAGGGTTAGGATTAGGATTAGGTTAGGGTTAGGATTAGGGTTAGGATTAGCACGAATCGCGAAATAATTATATGAAGGATCGACCAAATAATTACATGAAGGATCGACCAAAAGTAGCCAGTGGTCCGTTATTATGTAGACAAAGCCAGCCATGAAATCAGAAAATGTGATCTACGCCAGGTATGCTACTATGTATGAAATTATACATTGCAATCAAGTTCTAAGGACTGTTTATAATATTCAAACTATGATATATTTTCTATTAAAACTTCAATACAGAAAGAGAGCCATCAGTTGTAAGATAAGAGTAAATAATGATATTGTAAACCATTTTGGATAACTGAATAATGTTGCAACATGAATGTGCACTCTACATCACTTAATGCAATCAGAATCGTCGGTTGCTGCATTTAAAGTAATTTTCTCGTATATCTCTGACATTACCATTGCAGAAGATATCGTACATAATCAGGCATTGTATGATGATAAAATTACGATAATATTTTGTGAATTTGAAGCAAACATAAGGCCTGACTACATAATGCTATATAAAGTGTGTTTGCATTTTATTCTTGTGTGAAAGGTAAACAAACGTTGGTTTTTACAAATCACTTTAATGCTTTAATAATTCTTTCTAAATACCACAATGTTTAAATTATATATGTAAAATTATTCCAAAGGACGAGCATCAAATTTTACATCTTTTGCTTTCCGTTTCAATTTTTCATCTTCTTCAATCTTGTAAAATCTACAGATTCCTACTGTATCTATATTGACATGTTGTTTTATTAATGAATATGATTAATTCTGCCCTCCATAAGCCAGCAATTGTAATGGACAATATAAAAAATACAAAAGGGCAAATGGGAAATGTTTTCGAAGATGAGTTAATATTGAGAACTGAAATTCAAGCCGAATCGGTTTTTTAAAAGTCATATGCATTTATTGTTTTCATCTAGTATGCGTTAATATAATACTACCTCGTGCTCTTGAGTGATACTTCACTTAGTTTAACCTGTCTGTTAGAGATACTTGACTATATCAATTGATTATAATAACTATTTAACACATCGAATCTTCGGAACTAAGAGGATAATTGGTTGCAATATTTTCAGGAGAGTACACCAAGTAGTGATTTTGAAGATCCCACGTGCTTACATCATTACATTAATTCAATTTAGAGGAAAACCAATACCATGAGACATAACCTTGTATTATTACCTCATCTTTAAGGTATCCGATAGATTTCTATAAATTGAAATCAGAAGTAATCAGCTGAAAACATAAATGCGCAGAAAAATATATATTAGTTAACATATTCATTCTTTTGAGAAACTATATTGTAAACAGAATGTTCAAAGTCTGTTCATATTTTCCCATTTCTTACCTCGTAATTGTTACATCATTTATTTTGAAATCAATATTTGAAATATCAATAGAATAGAACTTCACAGCTGTACACACTCAACGTACTTTAAAAAGGGATTATTGGTGATTTTGCAAAACTAGAACACCATCGAATTCAACAAAAGAAGTATGCCAATGAAGCTGGCAAATAATAAACGTGAAATGTCAAAGACAAAATCTGACATCACTATAAGAGTAGGATAAATAAAAAACGTACACAGGCAGTCGCAGGGCCGAATTTACCATTGGGCCAGATGGCCCCCAAATTGCCCTGTGCATTTTCATTCCAAAATATGTTAATATTGCAAATATTTTTAGCTTCGCGCGCACTAGCCCATTACATACCAAAATTCACCTTCATCTTGGGCTAAAATAGTCTGAAATTGAAATTCTTCAAACATCCTAGTATAATCAGAACAAAATATGCACGTCACCCTCTAAACCTAAACTTGGCCACTTGATGAAGTTGGGGCCTCCTAATGCTGACCTGGCCCAGGGCCCCCAAAAGGTAAATCCGGCCCTGGGTAGTCGACACTGCTTGTAGTAGTTTACGATAGGGAAGGTGTGCACCAAAAACACTTTTTTTACTATTAAACCTGCTAGACACTTCATATATGGTGTCAAGGACACTTGGGTTGAATAAAAGCGAAAAATAAAAAAAATATCTAATTTGAATATTTTATTGGCGGCCATCTTGGATTTTTGGGTGTCGGATTTCAAATGAGTCCAGGTACACAAGGAAACATGTTAGAAACCTAATTCCTTTTTTAACGCGGCTGTGTACTCTAGACATTGTTTCTTTCGCGAAATTGAGTTTTTCTATATGTTAGTACTTTGTTATGTTTTTTATAAATACAAGGAATGAAAATCCAGATTTATAAACTCCAACTGCAATATTTTAAGGATTTTATTTCACTATTCCACTCGTGTTTGAAATTTAAAAGGAAAGACAATCTTTGTTGTACCAGCAGGGTACACGCGCGCAACAACGCATCGCGTTGCGTATCGCGCAATTTGGTAACGCACAGATACGCTACGCATACGCGACGCTTATCTGTATGCGTGGCGCACCTTATGGAAACACCACGGAAGCACTGATTTCACAAAAACCTAGCGGTCAAACGGCTCCGTTTTAGCTGTAAAATGTGATTTTTTCAAGTTCTTTCCTCGATTTAAACATCAAGATATGAATAGATTTCGCCCAAACTTCTCAAGGGGCTGTGGATTTACCCGATGTTCACGTAATGTAAGGTAGAAAAATGAGAACTGCCGCATTCTCTTGTAAGCTTCGATCAAAGTGCAAAATGTGACCACTTTAAACTTCAACGGCCTTTATTTCAATGTTCATTTTCTCGGTAAAATGACGATTTAGGTACACGATAACTCAATAAATACAGCATCGATAGGTAAGCAATTATGCTCATCATAAAAAGCATGATTGACTGAAGAAACGGTTTTCTCATTTTTTTATATTTTGGTCTATTTCCAATTTTAGGCATCATTTTGTGCAAATAGGCGGTTGTGAATTTTTAAAAGTTCATTTTGATGCCTTATATGGTCAATATCTCCAAAAATAAGGCAAATGTCAAAAAACTAAAAAAACCGTTTTTGGAATGGTGCCTCAAGATTAAGAAAAAAGCAAAACAAAATTTTTGGAAAGAGTGTTTTTTTGTTATGATGTACCGAACAAAAATTGCCAAAAATTCACTTTTTTGTGATTTTCTTCATAATTGTTGTTTTTACATCAAAACTGTACTTATATTGAGATTCATTGATGTCTTGCCTTTATAAAAATGTATACTTTTACATGTCTTGCGTGAATAATTACAAAGTTATGGCACTTTTACTACATGCGTATCTGAGAGTACACAGCTACCTTAAATGAAAGATTATAAGCAAACATAAAAAATGCGCCCTCTATAATTTGATTTTATCTTTTCCTGAGAAAATGGAATGTTTAAAAAAAAATCCAACTCCTACATTTTTATGTTGTTTATTATCTTTCATTTAAAACATTTCTAACATGTTTCGTTGTGTACCTGGACTCTTTTGAAATCCGATACCCAAAAATCCAAGATGGCCGCCAAACAAATATACAAATTAGGTATGTCTAGCACGTTTAATAAGCAAAAAGTGTTTTGGGGGCACACCTTCCCTTAAAGATCCGTAACCCGATCAACAGCATCATCCCCCTGATTTTTCTCATTGTTGATGTGTTTTTGATATCATAAAATGAATCGTATTTTTCTCATTACCATCCTGCAATTTGACGCTTCAAATCGATGTATTTCCGAAGAAATCTTGAAAAAAACCACCTTGTTACAGGCTACCAGTTAGTCGCATTTTACACGACACGGGAGTTTTGGGTAGTCATAGAATGAAATCGGAATAGATTCGGAAGACTTCACCCCAGTACCAATTCGTCCGCAAAAATGCATCAAATAGGCCCCCTAATGTCAAACTATAGATGGCGCTATAATGATATAAAACAAAAAACAAAAATAAAGAAATACATAAGAGGCGAAATAAATAAGGAAACATAACCTATATTGTCAAGCATGATACGAGGAATATGAAAAAATTATGAGAGCACCCCCATTAAAAAATTAGTTAAAAAATAAAACAAAGAAAAATCATAAATATGTGAAAATGTGCATGATATAGCTAACAATAAAGAAATAATTAAGCGAAGTAAATACAGCATGGGCTATCTTGTCAAGAATGATAATGAGCGCAGTGATATGTAATGTTTTTAAGATTAATCAGTATGAATAGAGGGTATAAAAGTGTACAGGGCGAGCCGGTTTCAGTGCCAAGGCGAACACTTCCTGTTTCCACCGGGACATGGACTCGGCCGTTGTTTCGGGATGCCTGACCAGAATGCAATTCACGCGTACCAGTGTATTGGCTTGCTAATATGCTAATTATTCACATTTATGCTGAAATTGTTCCCGTTTTCTCACATAGATGGATAAAGGGGACAATATTTGACATTGTATGTAAGTTTGAAGAGAATCCATATCCTAAACCGATAGGGTTACCCCCTTTAATAAAACAGACTGATATTATGATCAAATTAATATACCTTTATATAATTGTGGAACATTTAGTTACGCTAAATATTTAGTACAGAAAATCTATGACAATCCCTTTAAGCGTTGCAAGGTGGGGACGAGAAAGCATTGGTATGCGGCTACTCGCCTAGCTGTGGTACATTGATCGACAAGGTGGAATTTAAGTCCAGGTTTTATGTTCCGAAAATGATGGGTTGTGTTTGAAGGTTGTCCTGACTAAATAAATATTTTCTGCTATGTCATTGAACTGTCCGTTGTGGTGAGTATTCCCACACAACATCAACAAGATGTGACAATGTGAAATGTAAAAGCATAAATATTCAGACCACGTTAATTTCAGATTCGTATCTATAATAATATTGTTGTAATGGTTATTTTGATCAATTGGAATAATAACCTAATGCATCATGCCTTTCTTAAAATAATCAGACAATCAACAATTCCCTTTTTTACTTCATGTCGGGAAGGATTGGAGCACATAACTGGGACGGCTTATACAATAACGTACCATGAAGCTTTATTCACTTTTGAATAACAAAATTTGCATTCGTTTGTGAAGATTATAATTCATCCAGATAGTAAACAATATTAATATTTGAACTATAATCTAGTCAAAAATAATAAGTCAATAATAATATGACAAAATATTAATAAAATGTGCATTCTTTTTGCTTTGTTACCTTTATTTTGGTCATGATAGCATATAGCTTCGTAACCCATGATATAAATATACGAAAATAACATGCAAGATGGATGAGATTGATTTAGTGGACAATCTGTAAATACGATTTTAGTTTGCCATGGTCAAATGAGATGGAAGCATGGGTCCATGAAGGGATCAATACTCGATACTCTGATATTGTTGACTTATGGCGATCGGCATATCTTCACTTGCCACACTTAACATTCTTAAAATCCATCTAAATACCTACAAGTTGGATATTGGTTAATGCGATTTGTCAAAGCACATGCGACATTTGCTCAGGTGTGACCGTTGAAAGGATTGAATAATTCCACCGAAATTGACCGGAAAATCACGAATGGAATTGAATTAATAATCAGTGTACAGCTAAGCTCCAATATTGGGAGAATGTGAAATGTAAAAGCATAAATATTCAGACGATTATCCTTCAACAGCATAAACATTTTGACCTCTTTATGACATTTGGTGACTTCTAGTGTATCCCATATTTCCATTTGTTAAATTAAACGTTGGATCATAATACTTGAAAGACAAATGTTTTCGTAATTTAAGGCCTTAATGTACGATCTTTTTAAATTTTTAGATTTTTCTTTTTTTCTTCCAAAGTGATGAAATAGTTAATGTGCAATCATGAAAGTTCCCAATACATTTTAGACTATGCCATAGTCTATTTTTGATGTTAATCATGATGAAAGCATTCAGTTGAACTCGAAATTATACTGATATTAATTACATCAAATACTTGTATAAAATTGTTATGAAAAAGTTTATATAATTATATTAGTGACAGTAAAAGTAAAGTGTACGTAGGCTTATATTATTGAATGCAACATATCATTATGTCATAAGTGTATTGGCACTTCAATACTTAACAATTCTGATTTTAGAATCTGCCAGTTTATTAATCGCGAAATTCCAGGTTAAAAATAGACTATGGACTTTCAATTTTAAACGGGATTTTGAACGGGTAAAGTCCCTAACACTCACACTGTCAATCATACTTGTTTATCAATCAAATTTAACCGCAAGCAAATACAAGACGCGTTCATGCACTTACTGACGCGTTCATGCAATTACACAACACAAAGGCGAGGTAGGCCACATACTTGTGTACCATGTAGTTATTAATGGTAATGACAGGTACCTGGAGGATTTAAACCATAACGAGATCGGGGCGACCAATCACAAGCCAGATCCATTTAAAGATGCATTACATCATGGCCAATTTTAGTAGGCCAGATTTCCGACAATCATCCATAGAAGCTCATAGACAGCCGTGTTAAGCGTCTCTGACCGCAATCCAAAGTCAGTAGTCCACTTGGGAAGCTAACAAACAGAGGGAGTAGGGTGACTGAAAAGAACAGATGTGAAAATCTATCAATTGTGCACACATTAATTAAATCAGAGTTTTAAGCTTAAATACAATATCCAGAATATGCACAATGGGCAAGTGGACTACGGGGTAGTCTAAATACATTTGGACGCGAAAAACATTGGAAATTTACAAAGAAACAACATCATAAACTTCACCTCCATCACTCGAAATATCTCGCACTTTTTGGATTAGGACGACGAGTGCGGCCTCAGAGTTAGTCTTCTACGCAGCCAGTTTGGTTACGCTCCCTCCAAGTGTGGAGGGAGCGTAACAAACTGGCTTCGTAGGAGACTACGATTTGCGATCGTTCCGACATATTATCATAATCTGGCAAATTTTACAGTGTGCTCATAGATTTAAGTTGGAACATGTGTAAGTATTACAAATATGCCAAAAAATCGGTTTTGAAAGGTATAATCTGAAAAAAGATCGTACATTAAGGCTTTAAGCCTCTTTCACTATAAACTTGTATAATATATTATTTTCAAGGACTTTGGTGGACATTTCAGCAAGCGTTTGCATGTGATACATAATCCAAACAGGTATAACTCATCAACTAGACATCAGAGCTAAAGTAAAACTATTATGTTTCTTTTTTTTTCTTTTGGTAGACAAACAATATGCGACAACTTTAATGAAAATCGGAGCAACTTTATTTTTTTGACCTATGTAAACTGGAAATTGACCCTTTTGAACAGTGAACCCGAGGTCGTATTGAGAAAACAATACATATTTGTGATCCTTGGGCCTAGGCAAATAATTTAATATACTTTGAAGTGTATTTGAACACTTTCAATTTGTGACCCCTATGTAACCCTATGGGATCATTTTTGGGGGTCATCTGAATTGGTCTCGGAGATATATAAAACACAATAAAACATTTTGCGGACGTTACTTTCAGGTTTTTGGCTTAGGCACGAGACTACTACTATCTTTTACATTTGGCTGGAAAGGAAAGCAAATAAATTAATTATATAATTAATAAATAATCAAATACGTTTATAGTATATTACAGACGGATGTATCTTATTTTAATAGGGGGGGTGCAACATCAAATCTGATCCTATTGATTGCTAGAATGTCATCTACATATGTGTTTGGTCTAGGAAATCTGACAGAACGATCTCATTAATATTTTAAACATCGGTTGCATATCGGAGACGAATCATGAATTTCAAACGATTGTTAGAAAGACAAGCTGCACCGAGATACACGAAAGACATACGGCAATAGTCATTATTGTTCTAATGTTTGATAGATCCACAACATGCATGCAAACTGCTTACTTAACTTTATTATGTTTCTGTCATTAATAATTGAACCCTGTTCATTGATGACCAAGAAGATGAAGAAAAACAAGAAGAAAAAAAAGAAGAAGAAGAAGAAGAGAACTGTCAGGATCCATGTTATTGAGACACATGATTTTGCAAACTTCAATTGGATATTGCATGCTGCAGCGACATTCGTTCTTCAGCCATTAAACAGCCATGCATACATTAATAAAAATATACTCACTCACTCACTCACTCACTCACTCACTCACTCACTCACTCACTCACTCACTCACTCACTCACTCACTCACTCACTCACTCACTCACTCACTCACTCACTCACTCACTCACTCACTAAATCACTAAATCACTAAATCACTCACTAAATCACTCACTCACTAAATCACTCACTCACTAAAACACTCAGTCACTCAGTCACTCACTTACTCTCTAACTCATCCCCTCATTCACACTTTCAATAAAGAAAAATAACCAAATATTAAATATTAAATATTAAATATATGAACTATACTAAACAAGAAATACAAAAATGAGTACCACCTAAAAGATGCGATCAAACTTTTGTAGCTTTCTGATTCCACAGCCTAACCATATAAGGGATTGGACTGTTGGCGTATCTCTGGGTTCGCACCCTGGGAATGAAGAGATGGTTGGCATGCTCTTCCATTCTTTATTCTTTCCACGCAAACCTGGCAACCAGCTGCGGAATTCAGGAGTCTCCAAAGTTTGTTTGAAAATTGTAGACATATTTGATCACGTCGAAACTTGAGTTGAAGTAACTGACATTGATCTAAAGCATCCTGGTAAGAAACATAGTTATTATAACCTAGCATTATTTTGCACACTCTCTTTTGAATACGCTCGAGAGCTGATTGGCGATGCTCAGTTAGCCCCGGATGCCAAGCCGGAAACGGCATATTCAACAAGAGGCCTAATGAAGCCAATATATGTGGTTTTGAGGTCTTCTAGTGGTAAACCAAACCGCTTGAGAGTTGTAAGTAAAAATAAACGCCCTAGGGCACGTTTAACAACAAGTGATATATGCATATTCCATTTAAGATCTTTCGTAATTTGAAACCCAAGAATCTTGACACAACTCGTTGACTGTATAACCTCCCCTGACAGCCTCAGTGGGACTACATTCAGCGGATGCTTAGCGAAAGAAACATCCATATACATACATTTTTAGGGTTTGATGTCATTTTGTTTGTGGTAGCCCATTCATCAAAATTATTAAAGTCTTCTTGAATGGTAGACGTTCTCTTGACAAAAGTATTTTCAACTAATGTCAAATCATCGACGTATTTGAGCACCATTTGAATTTCTTCCGTGGTCAGAGCAGCATCATTTGCTTGATCAACAAAAGTAGCTGGACCCGGCAGAGTGCCCTGAGGAGAAAGCTTAAGCCAAGGGGAAAGCGCATTTGACACTCTGAGATCGCCGAGATCGTTTACTCATCTGGCGGAGCCAGTTCGAAGCTCGGGTATCCATCTAAGAATGAATAAATATTAAAGGTAACATATCTACAGTATTACGGCATTAAAGCTGCAAAAAGATCAAACTTATTCCAAAATAAATGGCTACCTCGATAATATGTCAACCAATACTAGACATGCAAAGTAGATTTAAACTGAAGAAGAATGCTATGCGCATACAATACTATACATGTTTGATTTAAAATGAGGTGCTGTTGCTAAAAAGATGTTCAATTGCTCTCCCTGATGTTGAGAAAGTTTTAATAATATTGTTGAAAAACGACTATTTTCTTATCCGCATATTTTATTTGTGTGTCAATGTATGAATAATTTTATGTTTTGATTCAACTTTAGGTACCTGCATATAGAGAGAGTAAATGACAACAACTGCATCGAATCTATATTCCAGATGCTGCAGCCTGAGTAAATTGATATTTACACCTAATTTGAGCAAATTATTTGCTCATCTATAGTATTAATTTTTACTCAATCCAATTTGAGTCAAAATATAATACTCCTCGAAGAGTAAATGTTGAGTAAAATAATTGCTCAACTCAAGTGGAAAATCTTGCTCAACCTCAGTTGAGTACCGTTTTACTCTAATTATTCAAAAGGGGAATACTCGACCCTAGAGTAATTATTGAGTAAAATTTACTCAGTGAAAGCCGAGTAAAAGTTTTAACCCAATTCTGAGTAAATTTCTAATCAACAAGATGAGTAAACAATTAATCAACCTCGATGGAGTACAATTTACTCAAAAATTGAGTATTCCCCTTTTTACTGTCAAAAAGAGTAAATGTTTGCTCATATCTGGGCAATTATTTTTTGCAGTGTATATAATCTTCATATCCATCTCACACGCAGTGATCAGAAACAAATTGATATTCTGATTATGAGAAGTTGAAGTAGTGATTATGGTGTGAAAAGTTCGTCCTGTCTGGTCTGATGTCTAATGGATCTAAAGTAATTAAAGTTATGCTTTGTTTGATTGAGATTCCTACATATTCTCTATGATCAAGTGACTAATGATAAGCACGTAACTTTGTGATATTATTGCTTGTATTTGATTGTAATGTTGCTCATCGCCTTTTTTATATCTCCTTACTCATTTTGAAAGTAAAGTCATGATATATGGATTTAGTGGTCCTTAATCTATCAAAATAATATATATGTTTTTGGGCAACTATAATATTTTTGGGGGCACAAAAATATAATTAGGTTTAAGCACCATGTTAACCTTGGTTTTTAGTCAAAATCAAAAGCATGCTGTTTGAATTTTGCAGCAACTCGGTTACCATTATATTTTCAATAACTATGCCCTCTATCGACCAGATCAAATATTATAGTCTTTGTTCCAGTCGCCTTGTTCTCCTTCGTGACGAATGGGCATAATCCAGTTTGGAACCGCATCGTCGTATAAACGCACGGGCCAACGTACGTGCTACGCACTACGTATGCAGCATCGCAATCGCTCTAATATCTTTGCCAAATAAACCTTTTGAGACAAAACACACAACAAAACACACAAAACAGGTTAACTACATTTCTTATTTGAAACTACTCAATTGTTATCCTGCATGTGATACGTTCATTGTATATCTTCCTTACAAATTCTTGATGTAGATTTTGCCGCTTTTTGTATGTGATGGTCTAGCATTTCTAGTTTTAGTGTGATGTCGGTCTAAGTAAGTGCACTGAGTTAATGTATCGAATTCGATCCAGTCCCATGCATTGTACAGGAAGAAAACCAAGAAGGGCTTAATCTCTATGGGGGTAACTAGAGATGTGAAAGTGCACGAATTAAGGCTGTTAGGGAAAAATGTAGTCGCGTTGAAAGATGGAATATGGTGTCTGTAGACAGTTTGGTGGCAGGTACGTATTATCTTACGTGATGTTTGTATTTTGTGTCTTGGACTCAAGTTTCTTTGTTGTTTTATGAAAATGATAATACATACATGAACGAATGAACGAAAGTTACTTGTCCAACGTCATTTTTAAGATAAAAATGCTACAACTAAATCTATACCAGACATATTGGTCCAGCTACAGCCTGTCCCAAAAACACTTGTGCAAGTGAAAAGCGCCCTCTTTGGGAATTAGAAAATGCCGTTATGACATGATGCTTACATCAACGTCAAGGTCGTAGTCTTAGCTTTCAAATGCCGTTTGTTCTGTTCAATTTGCTTATTAATCTCGAAATAAGTTTGGTTAACAACGAAAGGGTAAAATCACAAATGTGCCACTTTTATATACCATTTTACTAGGGAAGAGGGATGTACATGTAAATCAATGATATCATCAAGTTTATCAAGAGTTCCTTCGTGAAATCAAAAGAATGCATCATTGCATAATAATACAAAATTGTTTTTACTATTTTTACTGTTTTATCATGATACAGGTATAATGATTTTCTTTTTCCACTTAAAACAGATTAAAAGATAAATAAATATTTCACATTCTACTGTAAAATTTAATACACGTGCATGTCAATGATTTTATCATGGTAAATACTGTTCTCTTTGTCACTTGAGACATGTTAAAAGACAAACAAATATTGCACACTTATAGGTTAATTACTTGTTGGTAGAGAAATAAGACGTTTTTTGAATTGATGGTTTTATTAACTTCAATTTTCGATAAGAAATTTGTTATAAAATCTGTATTTATTCTTCTCATAAGATCCCATAGTATAATGATGTAAATGTACTTCATTTTATATACACCGACATTCTTTTATCGTTTGTGTGGACTTTGTAAATAATCAACTTACAAATACATTGTTACTTAATAACATATTGTGGCAAATGTAAAGATAGGAGTAAAATAATGATATTGTTATCCGATTCGGACAACAGGTTAGTACATTAATGTATATTTTAACTTACTTAATGCAATCAGAAGATCAGACCGGTCAGAAATGTCGGTTGATCTTACATTATCATTTTCTTAAAAGAACTAAATGCTAGAGCCCAACACTATAACATACCCATTGGTCTACCTAATTATTGTTTTTATTCAAATTCATGCAGTACATGAACAGTTCACATTCAAAACCCGATGCATCCATTTTTCCTCAATTCAAGATTATAGGATAATATCATTGGTAAAGTATAACAAAAATAATGAGAAAATATTAAACTGAGATAAAAGCACATGTTCTAAATTACAGTATATTATTATGTACTAATTTATATCACAGTATCAAAAATCTACCTTGGAATTTTAAATGGTGTCAACTTAAAACTAGCACTATAGGGAGATGAAAATTCAAAAATGTAATCAGAACATCGGAACAATCAGAAATATCGTTCGCGGCATGTAAGGTAATTGTCCTCATATATCACCTGACTAATTACATTGATTCCTGTTAACCATGACCTATTTGGTAATGTTACCTATGTAACAAAACATCTAAAACAATGCAACTTTTCTCATTTTGATTTATATTTGTCAAAGGAACGAACAATTTCAGACCAGTTCGATTAAAATTGCAGCATATTCGTATTGTAAGCGACTGTGGACCACAAAATTTGACCTTAGACCTTTTTGACTGTAACTCAAGAATTGTATGTCGGAGACTTGTCAAACTATACTTTTTGTGAATCCTTATGATGAGAGCAAGACATTGGTATTGTTTTAATCAAGATTTGACCAACTTTGAAATTTCACCCCTGCATAAGCGGCCATTTTTAATTTATGCAATTTAGGCACTTCTGGGGACTTTTGATATTTTCTTTAATATACTTTCTGAAATGAATTGTGATTCTGTTACAATTAGTGGTAGATAAGCCCTGATTTTCCTTAATTTTGTGGCCTAAAATCCTTACTTAATTTCCCAATGATCAAGGTGTATGTATAAAATAAGTTATAAAAAGACCAAGTAACAGATTATACATGTGCGCCTTTAGCTTTCAATTTCACCTCTCAGTGCTTTTAAACTTGTCAGCAATTTTAATGGAAAATCTGGGAAACAAACGGGTATTTGGTAAAAAGCTTTCGAAGATGAATTAATTAATGCTGTATTAAGAATTATAATTGAACCTGGGTTTCTTGAAAGTCATTATGTATAATTGTTTCCATCTACTATTATGTTAATATAAAACTACCTCGAGCTCTTGAGCAATACTTCACTTTGTTTGACCTGTCTATCAGAGATACTTGACTATATCAATTGATTCTATTAGAACTATTTATCAATTAGAATCTTGGGAAATAAGAGGATAATTGATTACAATATCACAAGGACAAATTACCGAAGTAGTGACTACGTCATTGCATGGATTCAATTTAGTGGATGCTAGTGAGGAAAAACAATACCATGAAACATAACCTTATATAACTTTAACTTTAAAAAATCAGGTAGCAGAAATTTGTTATAACAGTTGAAAAATAAATATGCAAAGATGTAGGTGAAATATGAGCGATAGCGATTTCTTTTCGTTCTTTTAAGGAAATGGTGTTTTGTCAGGGGGAGAATGTAGGGTTGAAATTCTCTTGAGGAAGTTTTTATTAGGTGGGGTGGGGTTGAAATATTCTTCTTCTTTTTTTGGTAGGGGGATTGACCTGGCAAACCAACTTATGGGGTTAACCCCTTCTCTAACCCCACTCCCACCTCAAATACCACTTAATGTACCATTCAACTATAATTGAACCGTCGTGATAAGTATTCATAAATTTGTGTTTTTATTATAATATTGTTGCAATGATCATTTTAATCAGTTGTAATAATAACTGACTGATACTTTTTCAGCAACAAACAATTTTAATTTCTCTTTGTCAAATAATGTTGAGGAAAATTGAAACCATACCCATAAGCAGGAGGGGTACGAGGCGTCAGCAAACCCACACAGATCCACGAAGGTCCACTATTTTCTATCTTTTCTAAAACCGAAAGACAAAATTGACAAACGATTCACTTTTTTGTGATAAAGCGTTCAAAAAGTCACAAAAGGGCATTTAGGTGGATTTAGGTTAAATATTACCCAAAATCTGCACAAGAGCACCTTTATTAAGTCCACCTCCCATAAATCATGCGTATGAGTCTGATTAGAACACCAACTGGGACAGCATTTATTAAACTTTTGAATGTTCTTTCTACCTTGTTCTGGTGTCTTTGGTTTGATCAGAATAATTCATGATTTAAACACAAGAAAAATAAATAAAAAGACGGATAGGTTTGACGTGATGGGCAATTTGATAAAGCGACTTTTAGATTGAAATGGTCAAATGAGATGGAAGCATGGGTCCATGGAGTGATCAATACTCGCCACTCTGATATTGTTGACTTATGGTGATCGTCATACCTTTACTAGCTAGAGTTTATTTCCTTGAAATCCATTTACAGTCTACAGGTTGGGTGTTTGAAATTGATACATAATATTGACTAATATGACTTGACAAAGCACGCACGAGATTGCTCAGAATGGGCTATTCCATTTGAAATCCACACACCCCCTGTGGAAGATTTTGGAATTCCAACCAAAATCATCAGTTTGAGTCGTCGACATTCCAACTGGAATTGAGGTCAGATTTCATCTGAAATAGTACGGCAAGGGTGTGGAAGATTTTGGAATTCCAACCAAAATCAACAGTTTGAGTCATTCCAGATCTGGAATTGAAGTCAACATTTCAACTGGAATTGAGGTCAAAATGCAAATCTTCCACAGGGTATCCGACTGAAAGTTAAATAAAGTTAAATTTCCCACTCAAAAACATCTGAAATAGTACCAAAATCAACAGGTTGAGTCGTCAATATTCCAACTGGAATTGAGGTCAAAGTACAAATCTTCCACAGGGTAATTCAAAAACATGTATATTTCAACCCAAAAACATGTAAATTTCCAACTGGAATGAAGATTGACTCTGAAAAGGGTGTGGAGGATTTTGGAAATCCAACCAAAATCATCAATTTGAGTCTTCCAGATTTTCATTATATGAAAAGTGCATGTTTGGAATTCCAGCTTTTCATAGTACCTTAGTATTGGTATAAAATCACTATACCTGATCTTATTATTTGCTAGTAATCATGGTTTCAAACCATCAAATGCTGGATCTAATTAGATCGCATGCTCCCATCCCCGCACTCCGTGTATCCGCGGGTAGTTGTGAAATTTGAAAACCCAGACCTGAAACTTTTCAGTTACTTTTGTTGCTCAAATTCATACATAAAAAAAATAAATTTCAGCCCAATTGGAGTTATTTTATCACCAATTTGACGCTGTCTTTCAGGTTTTGTTTGTTTGAGCATTTAACTCTGAAAACCTGGGGGGGGGGGGCCAATCCCATTGTAGCATGTACACCATCCACGATAATCAACTTTTGAAAAGCACCCTAAACAAGGATTTAACCCTTGCCTAAAACGATACCATAAACAGGTAACACGCACATGTTTTTTCACACCCTAAACAGGGATTTTATTCCTTGCATCAAATTTCATTTCCGCATATTAGCAATTGCAATTTTTCTACCCTTTTTTCCAAAATTTCATGCTTTTACACTCTAAACACGATACGCGCGTAATTTTAATAATTTGTCATAAAATTTGTATTATATCGTGAATTTCAAAAATGTAAATTATTTGATATCAGAAAGACATTCTTCGTATTCAGAATGCAATTCGATATGTCTGATGTGCTCTCATGTCCCACAAAAAATACTGTAGAAACGCTCAAAACGCTCATTCCAGATCCCTTAAACAAAAGTGCCTAATATTTGCCATATTAAAGCTATATAAAATTGTGTGAAATATGGTTTGTGCAAAAATAGAATGAATAGGCCGGCATGAAGGCTCTTTTTAGGCTAAAAAGCTACATAGATGTCAACTTGATGCATGGGGAGGATTGTCAATACCCCCTTATCAAAATTTTTAGGGAATTATATAAAAACGAAACTAAACTATTATAAATGATGAAAACAAAATCCATGTTTTGTCAAGAAGTGGTAAATTTCTTGACTTTTGTTTCACTATGTCTTGAATGAAACTTCGAAGGAAATTCTAGACATAAGTAAAGACAAGAAATTTGCCATTTCTTGACTAAACTGTTATACAAAACTTATTGTTGCTGCATAGTGAAAACAAACTTCATTTTAATATGAGTAACAGTTTTAAAGAGTTAAACTTAGGCCTACACCTAATTACAATGTTCTAATGTTTTGGCCTAAGTTATTTTTTGGTATAATATTGTAAATATTTAAGTCAACAGATACAATCACTACAGTTTATTGTCAGATTAAAAAAAAAAATATAGTGAAAATGAATAGAGACTATATTAAACAAAAACAATCCGGTTTTTTTTAAATATATTTATTTGCCATTTTAATGTGATTTAAAAATATAAAGCTGTGGAAATTTAGTGAAAAGGGGGAGAATGTGGGACTCGAATGCAGGGCCTTCAAGTCAGTGCATAGATTTGTATTTGATATGGTAGGGGGGCTGGGGCGGGGGCTGGGGTTGGAAAACAATTCTTTAAGTGTGAAACTAAACCTACCCACAGAATAAGTTTATGGTACAAATTCGCACGAAGCACCTAATATTTGCCATATTGAAGCTAAATTGTGTGAAATATGGTTTATACAAAAATAGAATAAATAGACGCAAAGGCTATTTTTAGGCCAAAAAGCCGCATACAGATATCAACATGATGCATGGGGAGGATTGTATAGATCATACCCTCTTATCAAAATATTGGGGAATTATACATGTACGAAGCTAAAATATTATAAATGATGAAAATTAATTTGTTTTCACCCTTGACACAAAATCTTTTTGTTGACCCGACGTGGAGCAATTTTTTTAAATATTTTTTTTAGTCTGAGGTGGAGGTGTGGAGCTAATTTATTTTTCCCCTCAGATAGCGAGATAATTTATTTTTCTTCAAAGAACTTTTCCGAGAAACCACAATATCATAATATTGAAAGTAACACATAATGCTAAAAAAAAAAAAAGGGGGGGAGGTAATTAACTGACCAACCTTTGGCACAGTTGGAAAATTGTTCATGATAAAATTATATAGCAATCCCCAAAATGTTTATATAATCTTGAACATTGGCTTCAAAATGCAACAACTTCAATTGCACTACTTATCCTAGAATTGCTTTTCAAATTTGGTCTTTATCAGATTGCTTTCACAAAAATGTGCTATTGGCATGGTTTTCTTATATGCCTACATGTATACATGTATTTATTTATTTATTCAAATTTCTCTGCCATCACAAATAACAACATACGAGGGATGGTCAATATATTCCTGCAACTATTATTTATCTCTGCTAAGCATGACTTTGATGACTAGTTTGTAGTTTTTGTACCTTTGTCTTTCAAAACAAATGTGTATTAGCCAAGTCGAATCCTTGATTACGTAATGACATTAGCATAAACACAATAGCATATGGACACTGCCTGATATATCATAGTGGTGAAAAATAGTGGAGAAAATAATGAGTCAAATTGAGGTATTGTTACATAATTCTAAATATCTCGAGAATAAAAGTATGGAATCTGGTGCGGTTTTGCAATTTGGTAGACCGATAACACAGGGTTGATGCTATACTCTATTTAGACCTATACTATTTTTATTAGAGATAGGGGATCATGTTGAATATCTCCAATTTTGAGTAGGCGTTATCACGCATTGTTCTTTACATAATAAGAAATAGCAAGATTAAAATGGTACCTGGTTCGATAAGGTAAAATGGGAGGTCCCCGTGGGGAATTCGCAAACATTTCTTCCTTTTTAAACCCTTTGTTTTCAAAATGTCATGTTTATGTAATCAAAGCAGCACACCATAGAGAGGCTCTGAATTGAAAAAGAAATTTGAATTTCAAAAGGTGTGTTTAATTTCAGCATTCTGAGACTTAGTATAGTAACTAACTCACAACGTCCAGCAGCGTTGTATTTAGTCATATTTATAGCGCTTTTTTGCCTAAATTTTCCTTTTTTCATACATTTTTGGTACTTTTAATTGTGCCTACCACCCACACATGCGCATATTTATTTCTTTTATTGCAACAATTTCTATTGTCCTGACTATGATCTTTCATACCAATAATCATAATTGTTTTCGTTTCATTTTGGAGATATTTTTTATTCTTGTGTCTAACTTGTATGCTCGTCTGTCATGATTTTCACACCATTTTTCTGCTTCTGGTCGATTTCTGGCTGGGCTCTTACTAGGGCATTAAAGCCAGGCATGTGCGGGGGGGGGGTGAGAAGTTTAGATGAAGTTTGTGCAGTGAGTCTTAAAGGTTTGAATACTTGGTGAGCTAATGATTGAGTCTGGAAGTGTGTTCCACTCTTTAATGGTACGATTTTTGTTTGTCATTAAGGCCTATTTCTGATGAATTTCAAAGATTGCACCTTTCCTCGTCTGTGTGTTCAATTATTCTTTCACAATTATCAAGTGAATATACTCAGATTACCTCATACCAAAACAGGGCTTGCAAACTGCTTTGGTACTTACTTATCCTTCTCTCATGTTCTGTAACTGCAATTCAAATGTCCCACCAACGTTGACAGTTGTCAGTGTACATATAGCAATGACTTGATACAAATGAGATTACGTAATTCAAAAGTACAAACCTGTATTTATCATAAGAAATAGTCATCAAAGTCATGCTTGAGGGGAGATAAATAATAGTTGCGGGAATATATTGACTGCATTGTCCCTCGTACAAAGACAATAGAAAACAGCATACCCAAATAGTAAACTAATCTTAAGGGATCCCCGTAGAATACAGGAAGGAACATGATAAAGCGCAACATCTCTTTTTATTTCAACAGAAGGGTTGTCAACATGTCCAGGGTTTTGTGGAAATGAGTCCCAATTTATATATTTTTATTTACAATCTTTTCTCAAACATGCCAATGAATGTGAGAAAGAGAGTGAATAATTGATACAAATTCTCCTTTCAGAAATATATGGCTACAAAACAAAATGTGACATATTTGTTACAACCTGCAAAACAATTTGAAAATCAAAGGCATTCATTTTATTTTAACAATCTTCATAATGCCTTTGTTTTTATTAAATATTTGATTAATTTAGTTAATTCCGCACTTGTCATTGATATTGTGAAAAGATATTCCATTCCAAAAATATTGCAGCCACAGAAACTCAAAATATTTCCTTATGACAGTATGACTGTATGGCATTGATATTCATCAAATATCCACTTGTCGATAACTAATTAATTGAAAAGGCTATTGACGTTCATTTTAAGTTTAAAAGAATATCACATTGAAATGCTTAGAAATACAACTTTTAAAATAAGTAAGTTTTTTTTTAAATATTTTTTGTTGTCATTGAACATATTACTTTTGATGAAAAAGTCATTAAACATTGTGCAGAAATAAGTCAAGCAAGTGAATTGCCCATATTTTCTCAGTTGACAATATTTACAGGCTTATGATAAAAAACAAAATACAATACAAATGAGTGAAATTGATGTACGCATTAAAATGAATGACCAATTCGATTGATTGACAAATATTACAATAAAATAAAAAATAAAATGACATGGTATTGCACACATAAGCCTAACAAACTTCAGTGACAAACTTATTAAAATCAAAATGTTTGCAATAAAAATTCATTTTCTTGCATTACAAATTATTTTAAATTTATTTAAAATTTTATAAATATTTTTTAGCATTGAAAATATTACTTTTGATGAAAAAAGTCAACAAACATTGGGCAGAAATAAGTCATGCAAGTGAATTATACTCCCTCAGTTGACAATATTTACAGGCTTGATATATTAAAACAAATATAATACAAATGATTGAAATAAATGAATGAATTAAAATGAACGACCAATTCGATTGATTGACACATCTACTATGCGTTCATAGGCAAATGTAGAATGCCAGAAGACAATAAAATGACAAGGTATTGCACACATAAGCCTAACAAACTTCAGTGACAATCTTATTAAAATCAAAATGTTTGCAATAAAAATTAATTTTCTGAAATTTTCTGAATTTGTCAAATAAGGAACTTTTTCACGATAAATTAAAATTTGTCATTTGTGCATGCATGACAAATTTTTCAACTAAGACAGTATGTACGTCATATGGCCATATTTTGTTTGTTAAATGATGAATTAATTATACTTCATGTGCTTGGTGTACAAATAAAGTAAACTAACAAATTTATATTAGTCAAAACAAGAAATTTAACAGAGAATGTAATTAAGTATTAAAATGTAAATTTTAGACATTTTATAAATGCTTGATATGACTAAACATTGATAAAATTACCTATAGGGCAAAATAATTATTTATTGTTGTTGGGTTTTATTAAGTGGAAGCATGATAACAGAACAGAACAAGTTTTTGAAGAATCATTTTCTGAACGAGACATTTGTCTTACAAATAAGCAAATGAATAAAGAGTAAACTGACAAATCAAACGGAAAACATTACAAGAGCATATTTATAACTGTTAGTATACATTTTAAATGAGAATCAAAATAAACCTTGAATGAATAAATTAACAATGTGAACTGCAAAAGTTTGTTCTTAATTAATTTATCATTTTCATTCTTTTGAAATGATGAGTGGTCACATATGCAATATCAACGGTACATTTTGGCACTGCGGGTTTAATTATATTGCAATTATGGTTGATTTCACACAAATGCAGAGATGTTATTTGTTTGTTCAGCATCATAGCTATTAAATGTGATCAAAATATCAAATAAAAATCAAATAATTAGGCCTAAATATTTTGCAATTCTCAATCATTTTGGATGCGGGCAGGAAACGGTAAACTCAAAATCAAGAAGGGCCGAGGTTTTTCCCCTTCAAAACAGACCAGGGGAAAAATATTAGTTCCTATGATATGACAAAGTGGAGGGTGATAGTCATAGCAGGATACTGTCATGCTCTAATAGACTATAATGAAATATGCGGGGCAAGGTTGATGGTTCAAATAGCCTGTATAAACAGCTAGGGGGGTACTCAGTACAAAAGACCATTTGCCCATCTAATATATCAATGACTTTCAAAGTTTTAGGGGCCTGAGCTTTCGATCCTAGCAGGATCTTTATCAAAGGCAAAGTGACAAGACAACATACAAACAAGCATTATATAGTGACATGGACATAAAGGAAAGGGAAATTAGCAAGACAATAGAAGACTTAATTGGGATTCCAGGTAAAAACCACATGTGCCTGCTCACGGTCAAAATTTTTCCATTGCATGAGGCGAAAGGGCCTTGGTAGTAGGTTACAAAAAGTCACATCAAAAATTCCTCCGGAGCTTGTTGCCATAGCAACGGCAGACTTTATGATTTTAGCGATTTTTGCTTATTTTGGGGTGAAAATAAGAGAAAATATTCACTTTTCCGAACTGCCCTTGACTTAACATTTGAGGTCACATTAAAAAAGCAACCCTACCACCATAAAGCATAATCTTTGCACTTTTCCCAGGTACACAAAATATTTCAATAATATCTCCCCATGTGCAATTATGTAAAATGCGCTTATTGGAAATATAGATTTAAAGAGTTAGCTTTTCTGGCAATACCGGTTTTTGCAGAATGCGACTCTTTTGCAGCCTTTAAGTGTTGCATCCGGATGCAGTTGTGTGTCAAATCTTGTATGCAAAGGGTGAATACTTCAATTGGGTTGGTCGTGTAAAAAGTTCTTATGAGTGAATATGTAGAAAATGCATTATTTCGAAAAATGGAATTTTTAAAAAATTGGCAAACTTTCTGGCAACACTGGAATTGGAGAGATACCAATGAAACAAATTTTGTGCATATTTATATCTTTTGTTTATAAAAACTCATTCCATTGAGAATACTTTATTATTATATCAACTTCATGTTGCTCTAGTGTATTTCAATGGAAATAGGCTATTCTGGCGGCCATTTTAGACGCCATTTTGAATTTAAAAGATCCAAATGAAACAAAATGGGCACATATCTATTTCCGTTGATTAGAAACATCAATTGCATCAATATTTTTTCATCATTAGATCATTTGTATGTTGCTATAGTGTGTTTTAATGGAAAACCCCAAATTGGCGGCCATTTTGGACGGCATCTTTGATTGCACTTGATCTGAACTTCTAACTCAAAATTTTGTTGAAGGTCTTTGCATAATTTATATAACATGAAAATGCAAGGTAAATTTCTAAAAGAGTCATGTACACAAACTCCTCCATAGAGCTTGTAATAAATGCGCTTATTGAAAAATATAGATTTAAAAAGTCGGATTTTCTGGCAATACCGGTTTTTGCAGTACACGACCCTTCTGCAGCCTTTAAGTGTTGCTTCCGGAAGCGGTTGTGTGTCAAATCTTGTACGCAAAGGGTAAATATTTCAATTAAGTTGGTCGTATAAAAAGTTATATGAGTAAATATGTAGAAAATACATTATTTCGAAAAATGCATTTTTTTGGAAAATTGGCAAACTTTCTGGCAACACTGGCTTTACAGGACAAATAGCCCCAGAGTTTTTTTACCAGATTTGGAAGGGGCAATATCTACTCAAGTACCACCAAAGAGAAAATAATTCTGGGTGCTCAAGCAAAATTAGTTTTTTGACTTCAAAGATAGGGTAAAAATGTCATTTTTTCAAAAGTGCGAAATTGTCAATGTTGCCCATCCCTAAAATTGCACATGGGGAGATATTATTGAAATATTTTGTGTACCTGGGAAAAGTGCAAAGATTATGCTTTATGGTGGTAGGGTTGCTTTTTTAATGTGACCTCAAATGTTAAGTCAAGGGCAGTTCGGAAAAGTGAATATTTTCTCTTATTTTCACCCCAAAATAAGCAAAAATCGCTAAAATCATAAAGTCTGCCGTTGCTATGGCAACAAGCTCCCGAGGAATTTTTGATGTGACTTTTTGTAACCTACTACCAAGGCCCTTTCGCCTCATGCAATGGAAAAATTTTGACCGTGAGCAGGCACATGTGGCATTTACCTGGAATCCCAATTAAGTCTTCTATTGTCTTGCTAATTTCCCTTTCCTTTATGTCCATGTCACTATATATATGCTTGTTTGTATGTTGTCTTGTCACTTTGCCTTTGATAAAGATCCTGCTAGGATCGAAAGCTCAGGCCCCTAAAACTTTGAAATTTTACTTAACAGGCTATTTTTGTGGATAAGCAGTTTACAACAGCTCACTTTTTAACATATCAATGACTTTTCGGAAAAGATAATTGGTATAAAAGTTTCATGTCCATCTGCTTTGATAACGATAAAAGCTGAAAAAATCCCCTCATTTCAATATCTCCAATATCTTGAAATAATTAATTAAGAATGAGTTTTTTAATTCTCATCTTTCTGATATCATAAAATGAGCATGTAGTGTGGAATTTTTAAGTGTTTATTTTTTCATATGGGCAAGTTCTTTGACATTTGAATCTGAGACATTGGCACGATACATATAGGAATCAGCCTAGAAATCAATTCAAAATTATATTGTACTTTGTAGCCAAATTTAATTTGTCCATATGTTGTCCAACCTGCTTGGAATTTCACCTTTAGGCACCAAAATGACACCTTAAAATTAAAATGCCCTGGGTATAAAAATGCAGGCAATTTTGTTTGAAAATGTTTACGATTTTGAACTCTAGAAAGCTGAGAATAGAAATAAGCAACCAGGGCAATTATATTAATTAAATTATATTGTTATCTGTATGAAAATATCAATACAAAAAGTGAAGTGGTAATCAGTGTTGAGGGTAGAAGACGCATTATACTTCAGTAAAAAAAGAAGACTCGTTATACTTGAACTTCAGTAAAAAGAGTTAATTCACATGTCAATATAAAACTTGAATTTGTTATACGTGAAATCTGTAACCAGGTAGAAAAAAACATGAAGCAAGGCCTATCCTGAGACTAAAGCCCAGACTAAAAGATCATAATCAAATTATGCTCCATACACTGTCCACTGTGGTCCACAGCTTCTGTGCACAAACTTGTAGTGGTTTTACAAAACTATTCCACTGGGCCAAGGACACCCATCCTAAAAATAGGTTTTAGAATGTTAATGGTTTAATTTATGTGGCATTATATTTTTGCAATTATCTGTTCTTAAAACAAAAACTTCACAATGCAGACAAAATAGATTTCTTGTCACTTGAGGTATATTGAAGTTGGCTATAAAGTCTATCTGGTATTTGAATGAATGAATGTATAGCAAAATAAAAATCTGAAGAAACTGTCAAGAATTCTATCTATAAAAAATCCTTTTTTACAACAACAAAAAATTCGTAAATTTGGACAACAAAATAAAATTCAGGCAAAAATTCTCATTAGGGGCTGTGCAATAATTATGAGCCAATGGGTTTTTTGGGGGGGGGGGGGGACTTTCCCCATGATGGTCCAACTCAAAATGTAGCTAAATGTGTTGGTTATTGTTGGAAATTTCAGCATGATAATATTTTAAGCAAACATGTTTTTTTGCGTCTAACAGTTTTTATTATTTCTAAATTTCCACCATACTCAGAAAACAAGCAAATCTTCCACAGGGAATTTCTCCCGAGGGGGTCACTCCCATTGTGGCCTGTACACCATCCGCGATAATGAAAACGCGTAAAAAGGGTAGTTTTACGTGGGTAAGCACGATACGCGTGTAATGCGTTTAGGGTGTCAAAAACATGAAATATTGGAAAAAAGGGTAGCAAAGTTGCAATTGCTAATACGCGGAAATGAAATTTAGGGTATGAAATTTGATGCAAGGAATAAAATCCCTGTTTAGGGTGTAAAAACACCTGTTTAGGGTATTGTTATAGCCAAGGGTTAAATCCTTGTTTAGGGTGCTTTTCAAAAGTTGATTATCGTGAATTGGTCACAATGGACCCCCCCCCCGGAATTTCTACCCTGTTTTAGACCTTCTCTGCTGGAATTCTAACAAATTGTAAATGTTTCCAACTGGAATTGAGGTAGAAGTGCAAATCTTCCACAGGGTATCCAACTGAAAGTTAAATTTTCCACCGATAATGTTTCCAACTGGAATTGAAGTCGACATGAAAATCTTCCACAGGGTATCTGACTGGAATGAAGTTTTTAGCTAGAATTCCACACAAAACATGTAAATGTTTCCAACTGGAATTGAGGTCAAAATGCAAATCTTCCATAGGGTATCCAGCTGGAATTGCGTTAAATTTGTAAATCTTCTACATGATTCAGCTGGAATTACAATGAAACGTGGGACTATTTCCAACCGGATTGTACATTTGGCCCAACTGGAATTTAGGTAGCATTGTAAATCTTCCACAGGGGGGGTGTGGATTTCAAATGGAATAGCCCAATGTGACCATGAAAAGGGTTGAATTATCCAACAGAGAATGACCGATACAAAGATAATGAAGATATGGAATTAAATAGTTGTAGTATAAAGCTAAGCTTCCATAATGAGAGAATTGCAAACTTTGTAATTAAAAACATTAAAAGTGATAAAGAGGTTTATCAGACATGAAGTATTGTAATCCGAACATTATTTTGGTATATATCTTTGAACAAAATTTGAAAGGTCCTGGTCCCTAGGGTCAAATCAAAAATGCTTCCATTCTTTTAAGTAAACCTTTGGTTGATATAACTTTAAAGGTAATAGTTTTATTAACTATTAAGATAATATAGTTGTCATTTTCAAGAACTTGGTGGTAATTATTTGTTAGTATTTCCATGTGTTACACAATCTATTATCTGCATACAAACACAAGATTGTTGTTTTCTTTCTGATTAAAATAAGAATACATCTCTTTATATACTGTGAATTATATACTGTTCATCTGATCCTTCTCAGGATTTGTTTGTAAAACAGATTGCCCAAATTCCGAGGAACCTGAGAATTTTGTGAATGCAAATGATAGCTGAAGACTTTTAAGCTATGGTAGTAATGGGATTATATTTACCATCATCAGACATCTGAGGCGATATTTGATTCTTCTAGGTAATACCTAAATTGATCGGGTAGATTAACTTTGCTCACTTAAGGTTTTAAGTAAACAGTAAAACATATTTCTGTGCACA
Organism: Amphiura filiformis; assembly: GCF_039555335.1. Taxonomy (NCBI): domain Eukaryota; kingdom Metazoa; phylum Echinodermata; class Ophiuroidea; order Amphilepidida; family Amphiuridae; genus Amphiura; species Amphiura filiformis. Next base: position 63,583,158 of record NC_092647.1, on the reverse strand, counting down.
TTATTGCATGGTGCAGGCAAAACGGAGTTGAAAACAATTTCTTTTATTTTAATATACGGAATATGCTTACAGCCAAACATATTGGGAGCTTCCAGACAGAGTTTCTCAACTATTATGTGCTTAGTCATAGAAACAATGCCATGAAGGAGTGTAAAAATTAGGCATTACAACTCATACTCTACAAAATTAGGTCGACTGTAAAACCACAGGTTATTGAAGAGTGTCATGACAATCAAATCAGCATAATGATATAGCTCTTTTTCAAAACCCAATGGAAATTATGACTATGCATGCGATTATAATTCGTCCCAAATTATATTTTGATTGTCTAATATCACAATTATACTTGCTATGCCTGTGTAATCTTGATTTGTAGAATACATCAAGGTATAAATCACAAAACCGTAATTAATTGGAGTACAGCTATACAAGTGGGTGTAGATTCGTCATTCAACATGTTTTACAGTGGTTGGAATATAAACTGATATTATCTAACCAGCCAATCCTAAAGCAGTATCCAATGTAAACAAAGCATGTATGCATGAAATATTTTAGATTAACTAATGTACGATATCTTGTCTCATATGACATTGTTTCAATTATAAACAAGCAGCAGCGCTTTCAATAATCATAATATCTTACCTGCCCATCTGATGCACTTATTTACTTTATTTATTTTGCTGAAACGTTTTATTATTCAGTACAATTTAAACATTTTGGTAAATATGTATCACATGCTCTCAGCTTATAATATCTGTGCGCATCTTGTGTTTGTTTGTCACAAACTTCGTTGGTTGGCCTAACCCAGGGCCTATGGCAGGTGTTTTCTCTCGATGGAAAATCAACCCGCACCTTTTTATAATTTGGATGTATACTGCTCCATGTTTCAAATGTCATCATGATAAAAAAGTAAATGTATTTGCATAACTATGAAGGATTATAGCAACAATGTGTACATGTACATGTATAAATAAATGGGCATGCCTGCAATCTCCGGGATAATACTTTTCGTCATAGAATTAGTGATGTAACAGGATTAATTACCATAGCGATATATGTAAACAATTGCTGACTGTATTGCCCTGCACTACAAGTAGACTGAACTCATCACCTGTCATGTATATGTATGTGAGCAATCACAGATTGAATTCAATACCTCTCTTTTCAAAAAAAAACTAATCTTACAGGTGTGAGTGAAATTTACATGGACTCTACATAATGTGAACTTTTACGATGCAGGTGTTTCTGTACATTCATTGATAAATCGATGGTGCTATGCAGAGTTACATGCAAAAAATGTTAATTAATCCTGTTATATCACTAATTTTACAGCAAATTACAAGCGATAAAAATTATAAGCATAAAAGTATGACACTGAGTGATGTAATGAACTCAAGTCAAAGAAAAACATTTAAAGAACATTGCATTTACCGTACTTTGACTACACTCTCCAATATTACTGCTTTCAAAATTTGTAGTGATCGGTTTTCGTTTTAAATACTTGAGAAGAAGCGTTTACGATCATCAATCAGTTGTCGTAAACGCGTGAATTTTATATAAATAAAAATGATACATTAAATACGACGAAAAACATTTAAAGCAAAATAAACATTTAAAATTGAAATGGTACCAAACCTTTTATCACCTGTTGAATGTTTGAATATCATCTACATATCTGTTTGAGCTAGAAAATCTGACAGAACGATCTCATTTATAATTCAAAAATCCGCTGCATATTAGAGAGAAATCATGAATTTCAAATATGTGTTAGAAAGACAAGTTGCACCGAGATACACCAGAGACGTTCGGCAGTAGTCATAATTGTTTCATCGTTTGATGATAGATTCACAACATGCATGGGAATTGCTTACTTAACTTATGTATAAGGCTATATTCCTGTCATAAATAATTGAACAATGTTCAACTACACATGTGGTAATATGACTAGAAATTATTTTGATTTCTGACATGTGTCATTTGCGTATTAATAATAAACATACACGAGTTGAGAGATTAGATTACGGGTATTTACATAAAATGTATTTGCTTGAAATCTGTTCAAACTTGCTTCAAAAACGGTGAAAATGTCGTTGGTTGCTATGAAAATTAGATTAGTTGTTATGAAATATCAACTGAACGAGACAGCAAAAAAGATAAATTTTCATTGTTTAAATCAATATATTATTGAAAAATAACACTCTGATGTTTTGCAGAAGTTCAGCTTACAAATTATATATCTTGAAAACTTGCTTGAAATTTTGTTGTTAATGAATTATATACGTTTTACAGTAGTGATGGTCTAACATTATCAAATTTGATATAGTTCCATGCATTATACAGGAAGAAAACCAAGAAGGGTTTACTCTATAGGGGTAACTAAAGATGTGTTAGTGCACGAATTAAGGCTGTTAGGGAAAAATCTAGTCGCGTTGAAAGATGGAATATGGTGTTTATAAACAAAAAGGTGGATGTACATTTATCTTGTGTCATGTTTATATGATTTAAGACTTAACCTTCATCCTATAAAACTTGTCAAAAATTGTATCTATGCTGATTAAAATAGCCGATTTTCATTTTCATTATGTACAGTGCACATAGGCAAAAATTGATTTTTCAAAAATTTCAAAATAACTGATTATAGTCGGGCTTTTGGCTTAGATTAGAAATAATTAGGTAGAGTTGTCATTTGTTATCATTAATGTGATCCTGATAGTAAAGAGGCCACATCGGTCTGCTCTAGTTAAGGTTCGCGTGCAACATTGTTTGGAAAAATGTGCCAGCCTGGTTAGAACCATTAGGATCTCATCTGGCTGTTTAACCCGGCTGGCATTTCTGAAAAGTGACCTGAGCTGAGATATTTGGGTTGAAAAATGCAGTTTTTGTGATTTTTCCCTTTTTTTCCTAATTATTACAACAGATAACAGATATAACTTTGAAAGTAACTAAAGTATGAACTTCATATTTGTTATGGAGAATACGTGTCATATTTAATATTTGTAACAACATAATTTCATCTTTATATTTTGATGCAGTATTTTGGGTGAAATGCATTATTTTGATAATTATGTTCAATTTTGACAAAAAAGGTTAATGGCAAAAAATTGAACTTTAAAAATATTACTTTAAATATTTGAAATAAAAAAACATACCGATGTATTGATATGAATGTGTACATCAAAAAGGTCAATCTTGACAACTTCCTGAAATGAAGGGTTTTTGACCAATGACCAAAGTCGAAGGTCAACATAAAATGATCGTTTTGGCAGTTTCCCCATCAAAATCGATTTAAAAATGGCCGGAAATGTGACATCTGCAACTAACCTGAAATTGTGGTGTTAGTTCGTATAAATAATTTCAGCTGAAATAAAAACGTGTGTATAGCAAGTAAACAACAAATATTTATGGAAAATTCCAATTTGTAGCTTCAAATTGCCATTAAGCCAAAAACAAGCATTTTATGCTGACCTTTGATTTTCAAGGTCAATAAACTTTGTTTTTAGGAAATTGCCATAATTCATTTTTTTGATTTACACATTTATATCAATACATTGTATACTTTTTACTTCATATATTTCAAATATTTTAAATTTTAAATAAATTTCCATGATTTGCCATGTAAAATTCAATTCTTTTGGTCTAAATTTAACAAAATCACCTACAAAATAAATTTTTTTTGTTAACGAACATGTGACATGTATTCTCAGCAGCAAATATGAAGTTCATACTTTATTTAATTTTGAAGTTATAGCTGTTTTAATACCTGACATTTTTGGTAAAAAGTCACAAAAACACCTTTTCAACCAATATATCTCAGTCCACGTCACTTTTCAGGATTGCCACCCGGGTTAAAGCAGATAGAGGAGACTTTAGCGATTAATTCTAACCAGGCTGGCACCTTTGTCCCAAACTGATCCACGAGACCCTATGTAGACATAAAGTGGCCTCTCTACTATGAAGAACGGCCCTACAATTAGATGGAAGCGTTTGGTCACTTTCTGTGGCGTTTTAGTGTAACCTGTTAGGACGATGGTCAAGTTGCTGGTATTAGTTGTTGTGTCAACCTGCAAACCTGCCCAATTCCTAATCCTTAACCCAATTAAACTAGTATCACAATTCATTAATGACTCTGCTCTAGTAAATCCAATATATAGCAAGAATAACTCTTGGTACATATTGCAATGCACTTAGGCTGTAAAATAACATACAAAAGTTTGTTTAATCAATTTCATCATTTTTAATTTGTAGTTACAATCTGTTTAAATTTACCTTTTGTTGTTATGTTCATGTCTGCAACAATACAATACTGTTTATCATAATGAATTATGTTAACAGATGTTGAAGCGCGGGTACTCGAACGTTCACGCGACGTGTTTGGCATAAAATAATATTTTTCATATTATAACAATATCAGAGATAATGTGCAAAATGTTGACAGAAGTCACTTTTAAGATTTTTAATTGCTTAGATTAGAATTTTATTAGGTTCATTGTGGTCTCAAAGCGATAATGTGTTATAAAAGGTCGGTATTTTGAAATGATTGAAATATTAATAAATGTGAAGTAAATTTGTTAATGAAGTCAATTACACACAATAAGCGGCGTTGTTCTCATTTAGGTTGTCAAGTCACAGTCACATTCATTATTACTACATGGAATAATTTATATCTCACCTTGTGTAACCGCTTGTATAAATATAAGCGTAGTTTTAATTACATTGATTCAAAAAGAAAAGAAAAATGTTTAAAGGCAAGTCGGTGCACTACGTGTCAAACAGACATGGATTGACTACGAAATCATGGGTTAATGTACATCTCAATATAGGGATTATATCAAGCTAGCTGTGTATGTTTGACTTGTTTTAAAATTATATTTGTTGTAAATTATTTTTACGAGGGGGAACAAAGTTTAAAGTGATTTAAATATGAATGACGTGTATGTTCCTCTTTGTTCACTAATGTATCGATTGACTGATGCTTCCACTTAAGGGTAGACGAGGTATTGTTGGTCGAAGCAACCTAAAATCGATTTTCATTATCTAGATCAATATATTATTGAAAAATAACACCTTGATGTTTTGCAAAAGTTCATTCTACAAATCGTATACTTTGCAAACTTGCTTAATTTATTAATGTTAATGAGTTATGTACGTTTTACAAAGGTGTTGTTGTTTCAGCCCTCTTTACAACGTACCTCAAGAACCGCAGCACCTATAAAAGTATATCTGTGATATTTTAATTCTTCTACACACTCGCTATGAAGTGAGCAAATCAGTTTTTTTTTTTTTTCACTACCATTCGTAAGATGCTGGAACTACCAAATCACAACAGTTTAAAATAATTAATAACCTTAACTAGATTCATTATAATGCGTTGAAAGTATCATGTCATAGATTCTACGAAGATATTCTGACTTGTTAATTTATTTAGAGGTTAATAACTGCGCATCGGTTATTTGGAGGGCATTGTGAAAAATCTAAACATTTTGCCTTTGGAACCGAGGAATATCCCGAGGGCGTAGCCCCGAGGATATTCAGGTCCAAAGCAAAATGTTTAGATTTTTCACAATGCCCGACATATTACTGATGCAAAGTTATTAACCTCATTCATAACCGTCACTTTAATCTCTTCACCTTACAAAATAACACAACAATTTGCTCAAAAGTTTATAAAAATAGATGATTTTTACATCTTCCCTTTCCAAAAATCGATCAGGCTAAAACACGACGACCAATAACAAAAGTGCATATCACAATATGTTCAAATATGGTAGCGCGTAATCCAAATACGGCAGCCAGCTCGCGCGCAGTTTGTTCGACGCACAACAACACGCAAACGCCGGTCAATTGTGTGCGACATTGGAACAAATATACGCATTTTGCGGTCAATTGTGAGATATTAATGACCTCGATTTGCGTTCGCGTTGTCACACATAACTAAATGTAATTGGATCGCACACATCGCGTTTATTAATGAGGTTATGAATTATAGGTTAATAACTGCGCATTAGTTATTTGAAGGGCATTGTGAAAAATCTAAACATTTTGCCTTTGGAACCGAGGAATATCCCGAGGGGCGCAGCCCCGAGGGATATTCCGAGGTCCAAAGCAAAATGTTTAGATTTTTCACAATGCCCGACATATAACTGATGCAAAGTTATTAACCGAATTCATAACCGTCACTTTTAACTCATCACTCAACCAAATCTCAAGATTTTATTCTCCGAAATTTGTTGAAATAAACAATTTTTATCAAAACTTATATTTCGCCCTTCAAAAAGTCGAACAGGCTAAAACGGACTTACCAATTACAGCACTGCGCAATCACGCCATGTGCAAATATGGTAGTTGCGTGCGCGTATAGCGTTCCGGCGCAACAGATGCGCACTACGCGGAAGTCATTGTACCGCGTAAGCATACGCGGAGGTCATTGATTGATATCAATAACCTCCGCGCCGGTACACCGCGGTGTGCGTAAATCATCTAACGACCAATTTGATTGGGACGCAAATATGGCGTAATACGCGGAGGTTATGAATACTGGTTAATGACCTGGTTTTGAACTTGTATTCAATCAGGATCAATTAAAGTTTATCACATCTTGATAGTGTTATCGCCTTTGATGACCCATTTGTAGACAATTTGATTTTTATCAAGACTCTCGTATTTATACTACCCTGTGTTTTGTTTGTGATATATATTTAGTATTACAATTTATAAAAGCCATTTTCTTAGAGTAAAAAAGAAGAGGACCGAAGGAAAGAAAAAACGTATTTCTTCCATTCATTCATGTTGCAAATTATATTGGCTTTCACGTAACCTATCAGTGTGAAGACGTCCGATTTACTTGAACTACATGAATAAGCCAAACCTCCTTATAATCATTATGCATTTGTTCTTGTCAAAGACATTATCATACAAATGTAACACTCTAAAATATAACAAGTACAGATATGACTGTATTTTAAACCAATCGGTACCCAGCAAACACAAAAACGTTTTTAAAACGTTTTAAATAAGTTATATTTTGGGTTTTGGTTTAGGTAAAAACGTTTTAATAACATTAAAATGTCGGGTTATATAAAGGTCATGAAATCGTTTTAAAACGTTTTGTATGAAAACACACTACAACAATATTTTTAAAATGTTTTCGAAATATCATTGTAAACTATTTTTGCAAACATTTTTGGCCAAATATTTTGTCAACACTTAAATAACACTATGTTAAAATATTTGCACCCAGCAAACACAGAAATGTTCTTAAAATGTTTTTTACAAAACGTTTTAATAACATTTAAATGTCGGGTTATATAAAGGTCGTGAAAACATTTTAAAAACGTTACTGTAAATATTTTGGGCAAACATTTTTTGCAAAATATTTTTTCAACCCCAAAATAACATTCTGTTTAGAATGATTTGTACCAAGTTTTCAAAAATGTTTTTGGAATGTCATTAAAATGTTTTTATACCCTTTATATAACCCGACATTTGAATGTTTTCTGTAAAACATTTGTGTTTGCTGTGCAGTAAATTACCAACAAATGTTATTTAATGTTATGAAAACGTTTTATACCATTAATATACCCTTTATATCACCCGACATTTAAACGTTTTCTGACAACCTTTTATAACCTTTTGCGAATGATGTCGAAAACGTTTAGTGTTTGCTGGGTAACGAACATCATTATTCTTTTTAACAGATTTCCCTACACACAATGAGGTAACATCTCATTCAACGGTGTGTGCATCGCCATATTTTTGTCTCCGCCATACCTCTGAAGGCAAATAAACAAGGGCGTGATGGATCACAATGTCATAATGTCACACCCACATATCCTCATTAGTAAATTACAATCCCATTAACACTGATCTCTATTAAAAAGCCACATATTACCACAAAATATCACTGAGTACAATACTGGACGATATAGACATATTTGTTTGGACGCTCTTATGAAGATTTTAATTTTTGATGACGTGCCAACTGTACTCAATTAACCACTTCAAAAAGTGTTATAATCTCTGAGGCACTAATTCAGCGATTAGAAATGCAATTAGCTATTAGTATTAGCCGAGTAAGTTCGCTAATGACTCGATAATAATGCTAAACAAGATAAGTGTGTCATGGTGTGGTAGGTTTACAAGGCTAGGAAAAAAATCAGTTCAAGCGGGAACCGAAGATGATTGTGTCAAAAATGCAGTAAGATGCATTGTAATTACGCCTGCCAAAGGGAACTGCTTGGAAACCGAGTCAGGACCGATGTTGTGCGTGTATGTTGAAAAAAGAGGATACGTCAAATATATTTTTAAAGCATGTGAATTAAACATCACAAAGCAGGCAATTTATACACTGTTATGTTAGGTCAAATATACCGCGCCAATAAAGTATCCTTACACTTACAAACTGAACACTATTGGGGTAAATTTGTTTTTTTGATAGATGCACTATCTAATCCTGCACATTATGACACCACATTGAAAGTTACAAGCATTTGATTAGACGAAGGTCCAGTTTTAAAAGTGACAAACTGGCCTATTCAAAACTCCACAGACTGGACATCTGGTGAGAGTGGTGATATCACTGGTGAATGGCTAATTTATGCGTTTGGCTTTAATTTAAAACAAAAGGAACAAAAGAAAACTGAAACAAAAGAACTGACAAATAAAATGAAAGTTATGAAAAGTACAGAGAAGTAAAAACTGAAGTAAAAACTGCTTTAAATAACGCTTCATTGAAGAAACTTGTAACTTTACTTCTTGAGGTCACATTGGATTCAATGTGGTGTCATAATGTGCAGAATTAGATAGTGCATCTATTAAAAAAACAAATTTACCCCAATATTGTTCAGTTTCGAAATTGTGATTATGTTTCCAAGTTTAAGGATACTTTATTGGCGCAGTATAGATACAATGCACAGAAAACATACTAAGAACATGATATCATAGTAGGGGGGAAGTTTAGAAGGATAAAAACATTGACATCAGCATTTTGTACCAAAAACTGTCCACGATTTGAGTTCATCAGCTCATATATAGAAGTCTCTCATTATTATGCGTGTGAAATAACACAGTTTTCGTGTATATTTTTAATTACCATGCTTGCAGTTTCAAATTACAAACACAGATAATATATAGTAATAAAATGATCTTCCGAGTACTATTGTGAACAATAAATAATATTTAGATAGATAGATATACAATTTTTTTAAATACTGCATTGTTGATTTTAGAATTTTGGAACCATACATACTAGGGGTATCCAATAAGTTTCCGCAACCATTGTGTATCTCCAATCAGGCGAAACGCAAGTAACATTTACATATTTACAATTATGATTAATAATGATGAAATTATGATGAAACAATCGGTGATAAAGCCTGCTCAAAATTGGAGATATTTATTTTATTTCATATAAAACTGGTAACGGTCTAAAACAAGTATACAGAATCGGTCTACAAAATTGCAAAACCGCGCCAGATTCCAAACCTTTATTCTCGAGATATTTGGAATTATGTAACAATACCTCATTTTGGTTCGTGATTTGCTCCACTACTTTTCACCATAAATCAGGTAGTAGTGCATGGCGCTATGGGTTTGGGATTTTATTTTCCTACATTAGTGGAACCAATATTTTTGGCACCCTTAAACCTGAAAGGATCAAATTTTGATTGGTTCCATTTTTTTCTGTGCCTCCTGCGGCCCCCACTAGGGGTCGAAGGTCACAGCGGGGCCAAATACATTTCTCAAATAAATTATTTTCCTATTTAATTTACCTAGAGGAGTAATTTAAGACTAATTTCGATTGAATCGGTGCATTCTGTGTTTGAGATGTTTGACATTTGACCTTATTTATTTTATAACTCCTGAACTAAGCACCCTAGTGCAATATGACGAGTGACTTTGTTATTCCAAGCAATGAGAGAAACAATTTGAGGTATATTACAACATGATAGAACGAATTTACTTTTTTGGTCTTATTATGACCTTCGACCTCTCGTGGGAAGCGTAGGCGGTATAGAAAAAAATTGAACCAATTTGAGGTGTGAGGATATCAAAACACATTGGTTCTACTAATGCAGGAAAGCTAGATGATAACTCAAAATCACCCAATAGCGCCATGCACTATAATAGTGTCCATATGCTATTGTGTTATTGCTAATGCCATTACGCAATAAAGTATTCAACGTCACTAATACAAATTTGGTTATGAAACACAAAAGTACACATTTGTATTTATCATAGGTAACAGTCATCAAAGTCATGCTTGAGTGGAGATACATAATAATTGCGGGAACTTATTGACCGTCCTTTGTACATTGCCGTATTGGTTAAAAGGTAAAGAAGTGTAATTGTTACCGCAAATGGAACTCTGCTTTCAGGTTTACATAGGAATATCAATTTCTTTCCATAAATAGCAATTCTGCAAACATTGCACATGAATATCAATTCTGTTAGAGTGTACAATTTAATACATTTATTACGCAGAACACTTGCATATAAAATGTATGGAATTCTTTTGGGAATGCAAATCGAATGAATCGGAAACGAATAGTGGCTTTCACTGTCGTACGTGAAAACAATTGCATAATTATGTTCTATTCTAGATTCGTGATATAGATCTTATGATAGAATATGATATGTTGCAGTTATACGCTAAAGTACAAGAGTATTCGTAAATACACTTTTAAGTGAACTTATTTATTGCAATTTAACATCAATTATACGGGATTTAAATTATGCCACAGTAGGTACAATAAAATAGATGTATTACTAATATCTCTGTTTCAACGGTAAGAAATCAGAACCCACATTGCTTCTCTAATTCAGCTTGAGGCGAATATTTAACAAAATATATATTATTGTTGTATCGTATGATCTGGTGATAATGATATTTCGAGGCGAATTAAGGAGGATTTTTAACAAATAAAGACTGTCACAAATCGTAAAATAATAAATATCTTACTCCCTTGTGTTATGCAATCTTAATGAATCCAAAAGTTACCGTTATTGAAAAAGCTGATTCAACCAGATGCAATGGAAGTCACCAAACGGAAGTATAGCTTTTACACTTACATAATGTTTCTGAAGTATTTGAAGATGATCCCTTAGACAAACACCTACTCCACGTACTACTTACGGGCGTATGTCTCCCTTTTCTTGTTTTCATTCATGTCTTCAAGGAAGCACACACTCGCCTGATAGAAACGCTATATAGTTGATATAGTACTTTATTTCACTTGATCACTTCATCTAAGCTAGATTACTTGTTGGACATCGATCATAATTCTTCTCACTTTCACACGGGCACGTTTATCTATTTTTACATTGTTGCACACAATCATTGTACCAATATATTGCAAAGCATGATTCCTATGTACAGAGTATAAGGAGCAATGTTACGCTAGAGATTTAGTTTTGTAATGTTTCAAGCAGTACTTGACAAGACCAGAAGCAGTTTCAACATCTAACATTTTTACTTTCGATATTAGCAAATGCTGGTATTGGTGTATGATAAAGAAAAATCTCTACAATGCTGGATAAATAAATTATTCAAATATTTTCCATAGTGCAGTGTCGTCCACGGCATATTCACCGTGACCTTTCCAGCCATAAACTCGCTTATTGAAGATTAAACCGATATATGCAGTACTAAACCATTATATAGTAATCTATTGTCCAATGCAAATTTATTACCACCTGATAATATTGATCCAATGAGCGACCGAATTGTCCGCTACGGACGACTAATCCAATCGATAATGACGCTATTGACATGTACGAGCGGAGCTCCACTGACCGAGTTTTGGGGTATTTTTCACTGGTTTGCAGCTGTTTGCTGTCATTTACTCATCAAGGCGGACCACCGTTATTATAAGGACTATGCCAATTATTTAAAGATTGACATGTAGAGAATAAGCCATAATTGTTTGACAGAAAGTACTAAATTTGTACCTATGACGTTTTTATGACACCAATCTTCCAAATACGACCAAAAAATGGCTGCCCGGTGAAGCAAAATGTGCATTGGAATAACACGGCGAGTTTGGATAGATGGTAGGATTTCTTTTTAATAAAAATGTATGTTCCCTCGTTATTAAAGCTTGTACCGGGTTGAAGATTCAGATATTTGGAAAAGAATAAGTAATTGAAACATAGAGCAAGTACTAAAATCATAGCTTTTATACTTTTTGATATATGATGCTAACTAGTTCATCCCATATAGCTACAACACAGAGCTACCAGTAGGGTTCAATTGTGAGTGCCCCTGTGTTGTGTGCATACATGCATAATTTTAATAAACCCTGAGGTGGTTGCCGATTGCATTATATAGTACTACACTTTCATCAAGATACCGATTATGATAACTATTGTTTTCATATAATGCACACTTACCATGGCCAGCAAATCAGCAATACCGAACGCTATAACTTTCAATAATAGCATTATCCCTTCAATCTCTGCTCGGTATCGGTAACATGGCTGATTTCTCAGTTCCGGCAACATCAATTATGTTCGCTTTTACATAAAGCGTGATTTCCGGCCCCCGGAATACATTTGATCATAAATGATGTCTCTAAGGAATGTCAATTTGTATTCAAGATATTAAATTCTCATTCATATCTGTCCATATTCAGAAACAAAGAACAGGCTGCATCAAAGAAAATTGACATATTAAATTCACCGTAGAGCGATTTTCTATCATTTTTATTGATTCATAAAGGTATACTGATCGTAAAGTATACTACATTGTGGATAAGAATATGGGATTTTATCATGTTGTGCATATTGAATATGATATTTCCAAATTGGTTTCATCAGCCTTTGGGTATTCCGTTTTCATACATAGTCCAATTACGATGAATTATTCATCAGACAAGAATAATAAGTGAGTTTGCAACTTCGATATTAATACCCTAATACAAATAATCGTGGTACTCTCAGCTGCATGGTTTCGCACAGTTTGTGTACTAAGAATTGGGAAGAAATTCACTTAAAGGAAATATGTTCGTGAAGCTCGATTGTTTGCCATATCGACAACTATTATCTTAATGGCATACTCACTTACTCACAATAAGTTGACAATGTATTGAATTTGATAACATTAGTTGACTGTTATTATAAAGTAAAAATTGCTCTCGGATTTGTACCGTTACGAGCCTCTATAACGCAGCAGCCTATCTGCAACCACTCCATCCTGGAAACTAGCCGCGTAAATCAAGAGTAGCTTGATGTTGAGTAGAGCAGACGACGGTCAGTTGACATCATCACTGCTAGATGGTAAATACCATATAACACGCATGTGCGAGTAAACACCGACCGTCAGTTACTAGTAACGTATCATGCTCATTTAACCGTGGAGTAACGGTAAAAGAGAGCTTAACGTTGAGCCCAAATGGCGCCACATACGACAGGATTGTGTCATCAGCACGACAGCCTCTAAACTGTACATTTCAAATGCTCTTTAAGTGTGAATAGTGGTGATAAGAAATATTGTGGAGTTGCATGAATGTTGCTAGCCTCTTGAATACATGTAATATTTTCTCCAAGTTTTGACAATTGTATTATCTACTAGGGTTGATACTTTTACTTTGTATTATATTGACATTATATCATTGACTCTGCAACAATTATCATAGTGGACTTTGTGCTTTTGGGAACTTCACTAGCCTTCATATACGATTATTATCCTCTTAGTTCAGTTGCACATGGGTATTTGTCAGCAGCAGATAGTACTACAACAACTCTATAACAACAACACGTGTTTCTTTCATGTAAACACAAAACTGAACGTCATAAAAGTTTCTCTGGAGTATTTGGGATTATAACATACCGGAAGTATAATACTATTCTTGTGTATCCAAGAAGCAATTGTTCTTACAATTTGAGGTTTTACCAGTTGGATGTGTTTTACCAATTACCATGGATCACCGTGTGATATTGGTGGCATTTTATTTCTTTGTTATCCACAAAGGATCGTCTCAGGATATGAAGAGAACCGAAGATGGAAAGCATTCCTATGATCTTGTTGTTATTCTTCCCAAGGATAACATGTTTGAATTTTCCTTATCTAGGATCTTACCTGGGATTAATATCGCTGCGGAAAGTAAAAGGGTGAAGGATATCGTACCTAATATTGTGTTTAATGTTATGGGTGCCGATAGTGGTTGTGATACCAAAACGGCTCCACTTGTCGCCATTGACACCATGATCAATAAAACTGTTGATGCATTTCTAGGACCTGTATGTGATTATGCCGCAGCACCTATAGCCAGATATGCTAACCATTGGAAAAAACCAGTTATCACAGCTGGTGGTCAGGCTAGAGCTTTTATAAACAAACATGAATATTTCATCACTCGTACGTTCTTGGTCTATTCCAAAACTGGAGAAGCATTAGCAGATATTGTAGCAGATGAGCTTGGATTTAATCAGCATCTTTTAATATATCGTTATGATCCTAACGATATAACGCAGAAGGACTGCTTTTTTATAACGAATGGTTTTCACGACGCTTATATGAAAAAGATCAATAATTTTGATATCCAAGTGGAATGGTTCCGAGAAGAAGACCACGATTTTAAACATGATATACTTAAGTATATGATCTACGACACACGAGGTATGTTGTCTTATTCTGTCTTTAAGATAAGTCCATTTTAACTCTATTTAAAACAATACTATACATTTATACTACCTGACTAATTAGTCTACCTTCATAGTATAATGCACAGTAATTTCATTATTCTTATGTCAAAATGCATCTCAAAAGATTTTAAACTTAAAGTTAGAACTTACACCATTTGTACACGATTAACTTGTTCATATTGCACCTTTACCATCACAATACTACTAGTTGAACCGCATCTTTTATAAATATTTTAGCCAGTGTTTTTAGTACATATATTTACATTTTGTATATGCGATAGGGTGTGTGTATGCGATGGGATAGGGTGGGGTGGGTTGTATTTCACCGAATTCTTTAAGTTGGCTAATTTCAAGACAAATTGTATGATGTTTAAATTACGACTGTATATGCGTCGTCAACATTGTATTTGTATGTCTCGTATAGTGTCACAAATACGCAATTTATTGCTAATCTGATTAATCAAAAGTGTCAGCTTCGGTGGTTGTGACTTTGACATGGGATTTCTCTTAAATTATAAAAATACATATGCTTGCAATTCTCTATCAATTGTTATATCATTTATTCGCTCAAATAAAGGGTTTTATATTTTTCATTCAACGGTATTGAGTATCCGTGAAATGTACTTTGACCTTGTACGTTCATTGCGAGCATGTTAATACTTCCAATGGTGAAAATATGAATACGCAGATGTGGGGTTTATGCTGTTGGTAGGGGGGGGGGGGAGGGCATATATGTACGAATCTCTTGAACCGAAATTGTAAAGGCATTGAACAATTGTTGTGTCGTGTAAAACATTGTAAAACTACTGCACATTGTTCAAATTCTACGTAGGTAACACATTATGTGCCAGCTTGTTCAGTCGCGTGTACTGTGAAACACAATGGAAAATGTGTGTATTCTATTAAAAAAACTAATTGGGTGTAGGGGTGTTAGTAAAACTACTGCACATTGTTCAAATTCTACGTAGGTAACACATTATGTGGCTTGTTCATTCGTGTGTACTGTGTAGCACAATGGAAAATGAGTGTATTATATTAAAAGCATGTTAAAACTTCTAATGGTGAGAATATGAATACGTAGATGTGGGGTTTATGCTGTTGGTAGGAGGGGAAAGGGCATATGTGTACGATGTGCATACGAATCTCTTGAAACAAATTTGTAAAGGCATTGAACAATTGTCGTGTAGTGTAAAACATTGTAAAACTACTGCACATTGTTCAAATTCTACGTAGGTAACACATTATGTGCCAGCTTGTTCAGTCGCGTGTACTGTGAAACACAATGGAAAATGTGTGTATTCTATTAAAAAAACTAATTGGGTGTAGGGGTGTTTATGTAAGGGTCATGTAGTGGTAGGTCGATATATGTTTTGCTTATGTTTGTGTGTAGAACTGTGATTTTATAAGTATTGAATAATGGCAGTGCGAGAAATGATACAACATTCTCATTGTTCAAAGGTCCAGTCTTGTGCAACTCAATGAAAAGTTAGTGTAGTTGAATTGGAAGCTAGTGGGGATAAATAGATGTGATGAGCTTTTGGGTTATTTATATTTGATGAACCGAATGTGTAAAATTATTGAGCGAGTAGTGCGAGAAATGATGAAGCTATGTTATTCATATTTCAAGAAAGTAGAATATTAGTCAAGAGCGCTGTGTGAAGTTAATAGTACTGGTAGAAAAATGTTTGTAGGTATATGGTTGGGTGGTGCGGATGTTTTGTTTATGTATGCGGGTATGGTGCAGATACCCAGGAGTGTAGTGGAGTTTGTGTGGTGTGCGGATGTGTGATAGACATCCATTATGCCATTGGTTTGGCAATTGAGTTTTCCCCGTTTCTAATATTTACAGGATCCATCAAATTGCATGGTTATCTGACGTAAAACTTCTGGAGTTTAGTACATTTGTGATGAATTTCGCACATCATTTATATTCTTGGAATGAAACGCGTGCATACAGATTTAACATTATTATGGGATCTTTTTTTACACGTTGGAAATAATAATAATAGTAATTTTACATCGCCATGGACATGATAAGTCCATTGTCTTCTACACACGTATACTAACGTATATTGCATTGCCGTTTATATTATAAAAACGTATATAACAAATTAAGTCAATGGAGGTCAAATTTGTTACATTACACTAGCATATCCAAAAATAAAATCACAAATTGCATTGATTGAGATCACTGTTCAGTTTATATATTCAGAATTAGCTAAATCATATTCACATGCGGTAGTTTAAAGTGTGTGCCAATGGTAGTGTAACATGGCCTATATCACTATATATACATACATATATATATACATACATGTAAATAAGGAGACTTAGACTCCGGAAATCAAGACACTCCTAGAACGTTGATGTTGGTAAGGAACGCCGAAGGCTTTATGTGGTGGAGGTTATACTGTATGAGTATTTGAAGTGAAGGCGTGTTGTCACCTGAGTCAAGAATACTGTGTAAGATGGTTATAGCTCCGAGAGTGTGTTTATCTTGTAGCACACAATACGACTCCTAACACTCCTAACGTTGGCATAGCCTTAGTGATTTGGAATAGCATATATAGCCGCTTTTGTTATAATATAGTGTTACTACTTTCTGTCACTCACTAGAGAGACTGCAGTAGATAAAATGAGCAAGCACTTCCATTGCAAACATTGCAGAAGATGTGTTTCATTATTAAACAAACCACTGATTGATACTATTTATTGTTCACTGTTTACATAATACAGATTATTTGTACAAAGCTGCAGAACCAGTAACAATAAATCAACCTTTGATCAATCAATTTTGAGCCATTGCTAACCAAATCTATGCCAGTCAAGTGAGTCAACGAATCACTGAAATATGCCTTTGGTTGCAACTGTAGTTCTAGTCACTGCGATGCGCACTTACTTTTATATATCACCTTTTCTGTAGCAAATTAAAAAAACCCGTTTCAACGTTAAAAGCTGTTGATTACCACAACCGCGATATGCGCTACAAGACTCCCCTGATGTACAACGCTCTAAGGCAACCCCCAATGAACTTCTCATGAAATGAAATATTAATATACTTACAATAATCGTATCCATGTCAAGGGCTGCAATAGAGCTATAGACGAATCCAATTTCACGCATTCCTACACCTCAATAGCTGGATCCCCCTTAGGTCTATCCCACCTAAAATGTGAAATGATGTGGCCTTAGTGGGGATGTAAAAGTGCATTCCATCACCAGTGTTACGCGTAGACAAAAGAATGATGAAAATTTACAACACAATACAATTCAACAACACGAGTTTGGTGCAGACGGGACCCAGTAATGGTTGACTGAATTCTCACCATCACTTGGCTTATTAGATGCGTCTAAAAGACAATTAACTGATTTCTACTTAATGCACTCTAGTCAGTGAATGCAGGGTGAGTTGCGACACCCTCAATTAAAGTTTAACATCCAATGCCTCGTTAACAAAAATTATTTATCCCAGTAGCTTTAACAAACATATGTTCATGACCATATTTTGCTTTTCATATAGGCTATATAATGAATGGAACATTTCCGTAAAGTTTCAAAATTGTGCAAGTTCAATTTGGATTTGAAATAAAATTAACTTCTTTACAATTTCTTACTGACTCAGCATGCACAATAAATTCATATTGGGAAGTAAAATTAATACCTTATGAATTTGAAGAGACGTGTTTTACTGGGAATCAAAGTCATTCCTACTACCGATTTAGTATTTAATTGCGTATTTACACGAGCATACATGAACAAAGAGACCAAAAGTGGCTAATATTGGAAATGAACAAAATGCTTTTGCCGATTATTACAAAAAGTAATTACGTATTAAAGAAATCCGTATTGCTACACTACAGCATATAATATTCGACGGTAAAAACCACCACCAAATAATGTATATGGGTGCAAAAACGTTAATATCTTTTAAAGCCATAATGTACGATCTTTCGAAAAAAATTCAAATCGGTTTTTTTTTGGTAAATTGGAAATATTTACACATGTCCCTACTTTAACACCCAACAGAGCAAGTTTGTGACTTTAAATCCCCCATAGAGCACCAACGTTGAAGTGGCTAAGATAGTATTTGAGTTTTCGTTAATTTTACCTCATTAGTTAGCCTTAAAATGACCAGAAAACTTTCCTGGAAGTTTGTACTAATAATAATTTATATAATTTGGCAAAGAATAACTTAATTTGTAAACATGAAGACATATCTTAAATAACTGAATTTAACCGCAATCGTATATTATTTAAGGTGGTACAACCCCGTCTCGCCCCCGCTGATAAATTATGTGATTAAATTTTGCATTTTTCTCAAAAAATAACTACACACTGGTATATTATAGGGGGCGAGGAATCCAATTACTTCACTGAAATTTTAGTGATTCAAGACAAGTGCATCATTATGTTATAAAATAAGGTATATTCTAGCGGTACCTCTTTTCTTATCATAAATAACGTTCCGCTTATCTTGAGTCACTGAAATTCCAGTGAAGTAACTGGATTCCTTGCCCCTATAATATACTTAACTTTTATAACTAGTGTTTATTATTTTTTTGAGAAAAATGCAAAAATAGTCACAAATTTATCAAGGGTGTAGTACCACCTTAAGGCTTTTTATCTCCGATAGACAGACTGACTCTGGGATAGACTTTGGTTGTGTTGACACCATGGAATGTATATTTATTCACATTTCCAAGAGATGGTTGTCCACCCAAAGCATTTCATCGTGTCGTGTCTACCTATTCTGGAAGGTCTGTTCTTTGAATTTTTATACGCTCTCCCTTCTTGGGATTGGGCACTTTATTATATATAGTATAGTAATCAATTTGTACATGTATATATATATGTATACATATACATATAATAACATATATCACTTGCCACTTTTGAGAAACTTGTAAGTTTCCGACTTGTCAGGCAGCAGGTGCACACATGTATGAAGTTGACTGGTACGTAAAAATGTATAAGAAACTCGTGTTATATGTTTTAAGCATTACTAGACCGTTTTAGCTGTAAATACGACATTTCAATTACCTGGAGCATTTTAATCTAAATCTTACCTCCGAAACTGCTGCTCTAAATTTCGTAGAAACACCATGAAAACACTGACTTACTGCGGCGCTTGGTAAAAGAAATTTCTGACAGTATTATCAAACTGACTTTTGTAAACTTCACTTTTTCCTGGTTATCATGATTAATGATCAATTATATGGGTCAAATCTAATAAGCTTAATATAAAACCATCACTAGAATGTGGATTAATCTAGCTACTAAACATTGATCACAATCAACATTCAGGTAATATCCATAATGAGTTGTAATATAATTTGAGAATAGGGATGAGGCCCCACATTATTTTGAGGAAATGTAGATATGTTAATGATAAGGGCAATGAAGTGTTAACATTGCTAAATGATTTAGTATAATAATAAGGCAACGATAAATATGAAATATAGATATGAACTGAAGTAACCCGTAAGCTTAACCTGATTCTGTTTAACAAAAATTGATAAGATATTATCAAATATTACGCTGCTATTTGTATCATTACTCATTACAAAGTGTTTATGATTTCGCTCCACTAATTTATCCTGTTTTACTCAAACTCAACGTGATTTGTAATATTCATCAACCAAAATTAATAAGAGGTAACGATTGGAAGCTTTACTAACTTTAAATATTTTTTCTTCATCTGTTTTTCATCTATTAACCAACCATTGATATCAATGATAAGAAAATACTTTAATAAGTTTAATGCACGTTTCATTAATAATAGAGAATCCAATCTAATTGTCTTTTTAAATATATATATCACCAGTCAAAAGTGCAAAATGCACATGTTCTATTCCCTGATAAACCATAACTACTGGCTAGTCAACTAAAGGCTAGATTCAGCTGCAGTGTTTACAGATATACCTTTAGCGGTCACTTTGTTATTTTATAATATTACATTTATCATGTCCTACTAAAAGTGGTTTTGTGTATGTGCACAGAATACGTAATTTACATTTGTGATGCTGTAGGTTATGATAAATTACAGATATTGTAAATTCACAAATTCTATACAATACCAAATGTCACCAAATCGTACATATTTCCATCTCCCAAGGCACAGTTCAAAAAGACTGATAAATGTGTATAATCACACAATGACCTTGAAGGAATGGGTATACAAACTCATACCCTTCAACACAATGTCAAACCCATCGAATGCACTGCTATGACAACTATGACAAGTGAAGAGAGAATTTGATTGATAATGTGATCGTAGCAAAGAAGGCATTAGTCTACACTTTTCAGTCGCCGCAATTACATTTATCATAGTTCTAATACATTGAATACTGCTGTTCTTTCTATGAGACCTCATTTAATAGCAACATAATAACTACATAGTTTGGCCTGCAATAGTATATTAATTAGCTTTAGTCATTCAGAAGATTAGTATTACTGTGATGATCATGGTATTGTTAACGTAGGGTATACTTATATAGGCTATATAGAATAGCTGTAATGTATGTTCAATAGCCATGACTTCAACAGGTGAATTTAATTTGATGTAAGGAAAAAATTTGTAAATAAAAGTACATGTATTTGTACATCATCATTATTACCTTGACCTCTGAATGATTAAAAGGAGGTTTCTAATGAAGTAATTACCTTGACAATGGCTTTTATCGTCAGACATGCCATATATACAAATATATCAACTAGTTGCTTGAAAGGGGAAACTATAATAACAATAAAAAGGTTTTTGCCTACTTAATGAACATGTCACGGCACAGCAGTTAATTTGATCATTAAAGCACTTTCGAAATGTTGGCGTATAGACGCGCGATTTTACATGAAAACCCTAAGGGGGTGTTACAACCCCCTCATCCCGTTATGTCACAGATTTGTGAAGTCGAAGGTTAGCTATGTAAAAATAAGGTTCGCTATGTTGAACATGAAATAAGGTTTGGTATGTCTAACCATAACCATAACCATAACCCTATCCCTAGCCCTAACTTTGCTTGGTGATCAGCACTGTTTTCTTTACACTGTATACCCATCAGATCTAGTGCAGAGGGTGCCAATGTAACCTTGTAATATATTTATATGTTAGGAAGCCCTATATAATAATCTTACAAATGAGTAGTCCTAAATATTAGTTTCCTTCTGTCGGTTTGATTACAGGGAGCAAGGCACATTTGTGACAAGATCAAGGGGAATGAGTCACATGTCGACCCTGGTCAAAATGAGTTTTACATTGGTTCCTAAAGAGGACATTTAGAGCTTTCAGAAACTGAAAACTCCATGTTGATACGACTTTCCTTTGCGAAGTTACGTCCATTTATCAATCGCTGAAAACAATATAAAACAAAAGAATTTGAACACTTTCTTTGCCAATATCTCAAAATCAATATTAGCGACATGTGACTCATTTCACTTGATCGTATCCCATTTTATTCTGAATTTGTCATCATTTATTCACATTATGCTGATGACAAAATCTATCAGCGTTTGACATGTTAACCGATTGTAATTGTATTGGTCATTCAGCATAACACATCACTCTTACTATCAGAACAACAAACGGTATACTTAGATACAGGAATTGATAGAGTCACACTATATATAATATAAATGTTTAGTAATGTAATTGAATTGGTAAATCAATCCATTAGGCAACACACAAAGTGACAATTATAGCTAATTATGATTATCTTATTACTATTTATAAGTATGTTAACAATGACAAACATTAATGGCAAACTAAATTTATGTATGGAACACTATAACGTTTTTTCCGTCGGATCAGAAGGGATCTTTGGCGATCGATGTATATTTGAGTTTCAAACTCTAGATTGTTGTCAAGATTGTCCAACTCGAGATACAAACAAATTTGAATAATACAATGCTTACAGTTCTCTTTTCTTCTTTACGAAATCCATTTGTGAATTGTTGCATTTCGATGCATTCGTATATAAAACTAAATGGCTAAAACGGATAAATGTTAGCCTTGTTATGTCTTTTAACGCCAGATTTATTTGCATTATGGTAGTTTGCTTGTCGACATTTACAATGTAAATAAAAGGGGAAATAGTATATAGAGCGGTAGAAGAAGAATACTAGCAATTTCAACCGTAATTGATGTTCATAGTAGAAAGCACTTTCCTTGTGTTTAACAGTGCTTGTGAATGACGACTTGATTAGTCAAACATATCCATTTGACATTAAGGACATATGAAACATTTAAAACAAACACCGTCTTAAAAATACAAGTGGCACATTGGAATTTACAAATTAAAAATGTTTATACTTTGGAGACAAAGCAATAATAATAATAATAATAATAATAATAATAATAATAATAATAATAATAATAATAATAATAATGATAATGATAATAATAATAATAATAATAATATTAATAATAATAATAATAATAATAATAATAATAATAATAATAATAATAATAATAATATAAGATCATAGTGAGTGATTGGCCCCTTTTAGTTTTTTAACATCTATTCTATTACCTCCACGACCCATTATTCAAAATCGCGCACTGTCACGTGAGAGCCCATTATTCTGCAATGGGTCAAGCACCGTAATACATTCTACGCGTTTATACGCGTGCAATATTTCTGCGATACGCGCTGTCACTTACTCGTACTCACTCCACCTTGAAGTAACTTAAAATAACTTAAAATATTT
The DNA here is from genome assembly GCF_039555335.1 of Amphiura filiformis. Classification (NCBI taxonomy): domain Eukaryota; kingdom Metazoa; phylum Echinodermata; class Ophiuroidea; order Amphilepidida; family Amphiuridae; genus Amphiura; species Amphiura filiformis. Next base: position 63,559,815 of record NC_092647.1, on the reverse strand, counting down.
GTGCCACAAAATGATATTTTCTCTTTAAATCGCACTATTTTCTGGTAATAGAATAGAAATAAAGGGTGCAGCATTATCCTTTACATGCAAATAATGTGTCCTCGACAGTAAAAGCGTTTAAATAATGGGTTCGGCTGCGCCTCACCCATTATTTACGTTTTTACTGCCTCGGACACATTATTTGGGTGTAAAGGATAATGCATTACCCTTTATTTCTTAAGTCAACAGGTCTCAATCATTGGAATTTCAAAATTCGTGCATGTAGCCTGAAGTCCTGGAAGAATCTCTCTCTGTATCAGGTAGCGCTGCTAGCTGTGATTTTAACAAGAATACGCCATCTCGCTCTATCGGATGTCAAGTGCCTTGCACCATGCATTCCTTGGTTAGAAACCAGCTTCATGTTCCCTTCCTCGTCGGCCTTCCATAGCCCCTTGCAAAATTTGTTTCCTGACAATATGGCCAAAGTACTTCAGTTTTCTCTTCATTATATCACTTCTGCTGTTAAACACCCGCAGAAGCCTCCTGTAACACCACACGTCTAAAGTACTAAACTCTTGTACTATCATTCTTGCTTATAAGCCAAGTAGCAATGGAAAACGCAGTTACACAAAGTAGGCGTACCTTGAGGTCAATGGATAGGTCTGGGCATTTGCTTTACATGCCTTGCACAGATAGCCAGTCTTCTCTTAATTTCAGTGGTGCTATTACAGATGTTGTTAATCATTGAACCTGAAAGAATGTCAATATGTGTTGCTAAGAGCTACCGGGGTTATTATGAAGAATGAATAATGACTTTATAGAGAGATGATATTTCATTTTCTACAAGCATAATAAATTAAGAAGTGTGTTTTTTAATGATCACAAGGAATCACCAAATTTTACTCGCAATTACTAATATTCTGCAGTAAAATATGTTGTTTAGAACTATGGATCTATAATGTTAATCTCGAGATAAGTATGACTGGTGCAACATGTTTTGCGTTTTTGCTCTTCAGGAATATAATATTGATACAAGATTTCGGTGTTTAAAGCGCAAAAATGGCCATAGACTATTTATATAACACAGAAGTGATTCACATAATATTTTCCCATTTATGTTTCACAAATTCAAAGGCAGACATATGATAGCAATGACTAAACCTTGTGACAACTCAAGAGCCATTCTTCGTCTACGTATAACACTTTGTAACGAGATATATGACATTTAAAGCTTGCAAATGACTCCAAATGAAATATACTTTATAACACTTCAAATAAAAATTTTATTTTATTCAAAGGGTTCATGCAAAGTGTTCATTCAAAGTATTCATTTAAGTGTAAAAAATACTACAAAGAGTGATGTCTACCTAAGGTGTTTGTTTACATTGCGTCTAATCGTAGATCCATTCTTTACGCTTATTTTAGTGATTACATTTTTAAACCAGCACCTTACCAACCACCCAAAATTACCATGGGCTGGGGGATTGGTAAGAGCCACCATGAGTTTCTACAGGAAATCCGGTGGATATGACCCTTTAAAACTTTAAATCATAAATTTGGACAATTGTGTCCGTTTATACTACCTGAATAGTTAGTCAACCTTCAAAGTATATTGAACAGTAATGTATGTCAAAATGCCCTCAAAAGATTTGAAACTTTACGTTGATATGTTAGCAATGACAAACATTAATGGCAAACTAAATTTATGTATGGAACACTATAACGTTTTTTTTCGTCGGATCGGAAGGGACTAGACTTTGGCGATCGATGTATATTTGAGTTTCAAACTCTAGATTGTTGTCAAGATTGTCCAACTCTAGATACAGACAAGTTTGAATTATACAATGCTTAAAGTTCTCCTTTCTTCTTTACAAAATCCATTTGTGAATTGGTGCATTTCGATGCTTACTATATAAAATTCTTATTCAATGGGTGCGTCTTGTAAAGAATTCACGTAATTTGATTGGTTTTCTGGTGTATAATATATCACAATAGTTGATAGTGATATTAGTCCTCAATGATCGCGCGATAATGCGTTCGCGTAATACACGTGCGAGAACTAAGAACGCGATTCGGCGGCTTAGATGTTCGTGATGGTTTCGTTCATTTAAAACAACGGGGATGTCCTCACAAAAGTAACTTTATTTTTTTTCTGAAAAAGGCAGGTTTTTCTCGCAAAAATTACATTAAAACTGAATAAGAATGAGAATAAAAGATAGGATTTTGTCTTTTGCCTATCCAATATCGTGTCATAATGGATGGGCTGGCCAATATTTTTATCGTAGTGGATACCGCTGCGCCGGCATCCACTACTCTAACTAAATGGCTAAAACGGATAAATGTTAGCATTGCTATGTCTTTTATCGCCAGATTTAATTGCATTATTGTAGTTTGCTTGTCGACATAAAACAATGTAAATAAAAGGGAAAATAGTATATAGAGCGGTAGAAGAAGGAAATACTAGCCATGGCCATAGACTATTTATATAACACAGAAGTGATTCACATAATATTTTCCCATTTATGTTTCACCAATTCAAAGGCAGACATTATGATAGCAATGACTAAACCTTGTGACAACTCAAGAGCCATTCTTCGTCTACGTATAACACTTTGTAACGAGATATATGACATTTAAAGCTTGCAAATGACTCCAAATGAAATATACTTTATAACACTTCAAATAAAATTTTTATTTTATTCAAAGGGTTCATGCAAAGTGTTCATTCAAAGTATTCATTTAAGTGTAAAAAATACTACAAAGAGTGATGTCTACCTAAGGTGTTTGTTTACATTGCGTCTAATCGTAGATCCATTCTTTACGCTTATTTTAGTGATTACATTTTTAACTCAGCACCTTACCAACCATCCAAAATTACCATGGGCTGGGGGATTGGTAAGAGCCACCATGAGTTTCTACAGGAAATCCGGTGGATATGCCCCCTTTAAAACTTTAAATCATAAATTTGGACAATTGTGTCCGTTTATACTACCTGAATAGTTAGTCAACCTTCAAAGTATATTGAACAGTAATGTATGTCAAAATGCCCCTCAAAAGATTTGAAACTTTACGTTGATATGTTAGCAATGACAAACATTAATGGCAAACTAAATTTATGTATGGAACACTATAACGTTTTTTTTCGTCGGATCGGAAGGGACTAGACTTTGGCGATCGATGTATATTTGAGTTTCAAACTCTAGATTGTTGTCAAGATTGTCCAACTCTAGATACAGACAAGTTTGAATTATACAATGCTTAAAGTTCTCCTTTCTTCTTTACAAAATCCATTTGTGAATTGGTGCATTTCGATGCTTACTATATAAAATTCTTATTCAATGGGTGCGTCTTGTAAAGAATTCACGTAATTTGATTGGTTTTCTGGTGTATAATATATCACAATAGTTGATAGTGATATTAGTCCTCAATGATCGCGCGATAATGCGTTCGCGTAATACACGTGCGAGAACTAAGAACGCGATTCGGCGGCTTAGATGTTCGTGATGGTTTCGTTCATTTAAAACAACGGGGATGTCCTCACAAAAGTAACTTTATTTTTTTCTGAAAAAAGGCAGGTTTTTCTCGCAAAAATTACATTAAAACTGAATAAGAATGAGAATAAAAGATAGGATTTTGTCTTTTGCCTATCCAATATCGTGTCATAATGGATGGGCTGGCCAATATTTTTATCGTAGTGGATACCGCTGCGCCGGCATCCACTACTCTAACTAAATGGCTAAAACGGATAAATGTTAGCATTGCTATGTCTTTTATCGCCAGATTTAATTGCATTATTGTAGTTTGCTTGTCGACATAAAACAATGTAAATAAAAGGGAAAATAGTATATAGAGCGGTAGAAGAAGGAAATACTAGCCATGGCCATAGACTATTTATATAACACAGAAGTGATTCACATAATATTTTCCCATTTATGTTTCACCAATTCAAAGGCAGACATATGATAGCAATGACTAAACCTTGTGACAACTCAAGAGCCATTCTTCGTCTACGTATAACACTTTGTAACGAGATATATGACATTTAAAGCTTGCAAATGACTCCAAATGAAATATACTTTATAACACTTCAAATAAAAATTTTATTTTATTCAAAGGGTTCATGCAAAGTGTTCATTCAAAGTATTCATTTAAGTGTAAAAAATACTACAAAGAGTGATGTCTACCTAAGGTGTTTGTTTACATTGCGTCTAATCGTAGATCCATTCTTTACGCTTATTTTAGTGATTACATTTTTAACCCAGCACCTTACCAACCATCCAAAATTACCATGGGCTGGGGGATTGGTAAGAGCCACCATGAGTTTCTACAGGAAATCCGGTGGATATGACCCCTTTAAAACTTTAAATCATAAATTTGGACAATTGTGTCCGTTTATACTACCTGAATAGTTAGTCAACCTTCAAAGTATATTGAACAGTAATGTATGTCAAAATGCCCCTCAAAAGATTTGAAACTTTACGTTGATATGTTAGCAATGACAAACATTAATGGCAAACTAAATTTATGTATGGAACACTATAACGTTTTTTTTTCGTCGGATCGGAAGGACTAGACTTTGGCGATCGATGTATATTTGAGTTTCAAACTCTAGATTGTTGTCAAGATTGTCCAACTCTAGATACAGACAAGTTTGAATTATACAATGCTTAAAGTTCTCCTTTCTTCTTTACAAAATCCATTTGTGAATTGGTGCATTTCGATGCTTACTATATAAAATTCTTATTCAATGGGTGCGTCTTGTAAAGAATTCACGTAATTTGATTGGTTTTCTGGTGTATAATATATCACAATAGTTGATAGTGATATTAGTCCTCAATGATCGCGCGATAATGCGTTCGCGTAATACACGTGCGAGAACTAAGAACGCGATTCGGCGGCTTAGATGTTCGTGATGGTTTCGTTCATTTAAAACAACGGGGATGTCCTCACAAAAGTAACTTTATTTTTTTCTGAAAAAAGGCCGGTTTTTCTCGCAAAAATTACATTAAAACTGAATAAGAATGAGAATAAAAGATAGGATTTTGTCTTTTGCCTATCCAATATCGTGTCATAATGGATGGGCTGGCCAATATTTTTATCGTAGTGGATACCGCTGCGCCGGCATCCACTACTCTAACTAAATGGCTAAAACGGATAAATGTTAGCATTGCTATGTCTTTTATCGCCAGATTTAATTGCATTATTGTAGTTTGCTTGTCGACATAAAACAATGTAAATAAAAGGGAAAATAGTATATAGAGCGGTAGAAGAAGGAAATACTAGCCATGGCCATAGACTATTTATATAACACAGAAGTGATTCACATAATATTTTCCCATTTATGTTTCACCAATTCAAAGGCAGACATATGATAGCAATGACTAAACCTTGTGACAACTCAAGAGCCATTCTTCGTCTACGTATAACACTTTGTAACGAGATATATGACATTTAAAGCATGCAAATGACTCCAATGAAATATACTTTATAACACTTCAAATAAAAATTTTATTTTATTCAAAGGGTTCATGCAAAGTGTTCATTCAAAGTATTCATTTAAGTGTAAAAATACTACAAAGAGTGATGTCTACCTAAGGTGTTTGTTTACATTGCGTCTAATCGTAGATCCATTCTTTACGCTTATTTTAGTGATTACATTTTTAACCCAGCACCTTACCAACCATCCAAAATTACCATGGGCTGGGGGATTGGTAAGAGCCACCATGAGTTTCTACAGGAAATCCGGTGGATATGACCCCTTTAAAACTTTAAATCATAAATTTGGACAATTGTGTCCGTTTATACTACCTGAATAGTTAGTCAACCTTCAAAGTATATTGAACAGTAATGTATGTCAAAATGCCCTCAAAAGATTTGAAACTTTACGTTGATATGTTAGCAATGACAAACATTAATGGCAAACTAAATTTATGTATGGAACACTATAACGTTTTTTTTCGTCGGATCGGAAGGGACTAGACCAGGGCTCCGCAAATAGCGGCGCGCGCGCCACATGTGGCGCGCCGTGGCTTCCCGAGTGGCGCGCGGCGCCGTTTTATAGATTAAAAAAAACAAAAAAACAATGCGATTCCCATGTTGTCCTTCTAAAGACAGGCTAAAATAGTACAAAATGTTGCACCAAATGGCGTCATTTGCACCTCCAATTAAAAAAAATCGATAGCTTCAGAGGGGGGAAACCCCCCTCTTACTCCCCCGGCGACTTCGCAGCCATTGAGTGGCGCTTTGCAGGGTTTTTTTTAATTTCATGTGGCGCTTCAACAAATCTATTTGAGGAAGCCTGGACTAGACTTTGGCGATCGATGTATATTTGAGTTTCAAACACTAGATTGTTGTCAAGATTGTCCAACTCTAGATACAGACAAGTTTGAATTATACAATGCTTAAAGTTCTCCTTTCTTCTTTACAAAATCCATTTGTGAATTGGTGCATTTCGATGCTTACTATATAAAATTCTTATTCAATGGGTGCGTCTTGTAAAGAATTCACGTAATTTGATTGGTTTTCTGGTGTATAATATATCACAATAGTTGATAGTGATATTAGTCCTCAATGATCGCGCGATAATGCGTTCGCGTAATACACGTGCGAGAACTAAGAACGCGATTCGGCGGCTTAGATGTTCGTGATGGTTTCGTTCATTTAAAATAACGGGGATGTCCTCACAAAAGTAACTTTATTTTTTTCTGAAAAAAGGCAGGTTTTTCTCGCAAAAATTACATTAAAACTGAATAAGAATGAGAATAAAAGATAGGATTTTGTCTTTTGCCTATCCAATATCGTGTCATAATGGATGGGCTGGCCAATATTTTTATCGTAGTGGATACCGCTGCGCCGGCATCCACTACTCTAACTAAATGGCTAAAACGGATAAATGTTAGCATTGCTATGTCTTTTATCGCCAGATTTAATTGCATTATTGTAGTTTGCTTGTCGACATAAAACAATGTAAATAAAAGGGAAAATAGTATATAGAGCGGTAGAAGAAGGAAATACTAGCCATGGCCATAGACTATTTATATAACACAGAAGTGATTCACATAATATTTTCCCATTTATGTTTCACCAATTCAAAGGCAGACATATGATAGCAATGACTAAACCTTGTGACAACTCAAGAGCCATTCTTCGTCTACGTATAACACTTTGTAACGAGCTATATGACATTTAAAGCTTGCAAATGACTCCAAATGAAATATACTTTATAACACTTCAAATAAAATTTTTATTTTATTCAAAGGGTTCATGCAAAGTGTTCATTCAAAGTATTCATTTAAGTGTAAAAAATACTACACAGAGTGATGTCTACCTAAGGTGTTTGTTTACATTGCGTCTAATCGTAGATCCATTCTTTACGCTTATTTTAGTGATTACATTTTTAACCCAGCACCTTACCAACCATCCAAAATTACCATGGGCTGGGGATTGGTAAGAGCCACCATGAGTTTCTACAGGAAATCCGGTGGATATGACCCCTTTAAAACTTTAAATCATAAATTTGGACAATTGTGTCCGTTTATACTACCTGAATAGTTAGTCAACCTTCAAAGTATATTGAACAGTAATGTATGTCAAAATGCCCCTCAAAAGATTTGAAACTTTACGTTGATATGTTAGCAATGACAAACATTAATGGCAAACTAAATTTATGTATGGAACACTATAACGTTTTTTTTCGTCGGATCGGAAGGGACTAGACTTTGGCGATCGATGTATATTTGAGTTTCAAACTCTAGATTGTTGTCAAGATTGTCCAACTCTAGATACAGACAAGTTTGAATTATACAATGCTTAAAGTTCTCCTTTCTTCTTTACAAAATCCATTTGTGAATTGGTGCATTTCGATGCTTACTATATAAAATTCTTATTCAATGGGTGCGTCTTGTAAAGAATTCACGTAATTTGATTGGTTTTCTGGTGTATAATATATCACAATAGTTGATAGTGATATTAGTCCTCAATGATCGCGCGATAATGCGTTCGCGTAATACACGTGCGAGAACTAAGAACGCGATTCGGCGGCTTAGATGTTCGTGATGGTTTCGTTCATTTAAAACAACGGGGATGTCCTCACAAAAGTAACTTTATTTTTTTCTGAAAAAAAGGCAGTTTTTCTCGCAAAAATTACATTAAAACTGAATAAGAATGAGAATAAAAGATAGGATTTTGTCTTTTGCCTATCCAATATCGTGTCATAATGGATGGGCTGGCCAATATTTTTATCGTAGTGGATACCGCTGCGCCGGCATCCACTACTCTAACTAAATGGCTAAAACGGATAAATGTTAGCATTGCTATGTCTTTTATCGCCAGATTTAATTGCATTATTGTAGTTTGCTTGTCGACATAAAACAATGTAAATAAAAGGGAAAATAGTATATAGAGCGGTAGAAGAAGGAAATACTAGCCATGGCCATAGACTATTTATATAACACAGAAGTGATTCACATAATATTTTCCCATTTATGTTTCACCAATTCAAAGGCAGACATATGATAGCAATGACTAAACCTTGTGACAACTCAAGAGCCATTCTTCGTCTACGTCTAACACTTTGTAACGAGATATATGACATTTAAAGCTTGCAAATGACTCCAAATGAAATATACTTTATAACACTTCAAATAAAATTTTTATTTTATTCAAAGGGTTCATGCAAAGTGTTCATTCAAAGTATTCATTTAAGTGTAAAAAATACTACACAGAGTGATGTCTACCTAAGGTGTTTCATTTGGCATAAACAAATGCTTGTGTTTACATTGCGTCTAATCGTAGATCCATTCTTTATGCTCATTTTAGTGATTACATTTTTAACCCAGCACCTTACCCGGGGGTAGGGCCGACCATCCAAAATTACCATGGGCTGGAGGTTTGGTAAGAGCCACCATAGTTTTCTACAGGAAAATCTGATGGATATGACCCCTTTTAAAACTTTAAATCATAAATTTGAACAATGCTTTCCGTTTATGCTACCTGACTAGTTAGTCAACCTTCAAAGTATATTGCAAAGTAATGTATGTCAAAATGCCCCTCAAAAGATTTGAAACTTTACGTTAGAACATACCCGATTAACTTGTTGTTATTTCCCCCTTTACCGTTACAATGCACTATTGAACCATATCGCAAGCTTTTAGTCTTCCGAATGGTTTGTAGTTGTGCGATAGTGTCTGTGTTTGTTTCCTAAAATACTTTAGGTTAGCTAATTACAAAACAAAATGTGTATTATGTTGACTGTACCCGCCCCCGCGATAGTGTTTATTTGTCTCGTTTTGGGTCTCAAATTTTCCGTTGGTTGCTACTCTGTTTAATGAAAGATATCAGTGTGGGGATTGTAAATTGAACATGGGATTTCTCTTTAACCTTTATAAATACATTTGCTTACAAATTCTATATCCATCATAATATCAAAACAGGTGCTCGCTCAAATAATATTTTATTTTTTATTTTATGATTTTGTTTTTCTTTCAATGGTATTGAGTATCCGTAAATTGTACTTTACCCTTGGCATATGTACGTCCATTGCGAACATGGGCTATGCTTTAAATGGTATAAAATACATAGGTGTGGGTTTGGTGCTGTTTATGTGTGCTTAGATACGCAAATCTCTTGAACTGAATTTGTTTAAAACAATGGATAGTGGTAGTGTCAGAATTGTTACAACTACATTGTTCAAATTATGCTATGTAACACATTATGCTCAGTCTGGTCAAACTCAATGGAAAGTTATTGTACCTGAAATGAACGCCAATGGGGCTAAATGTGGGATGTGGAGTGGGCGGCGGGGACATGGTTAGGATGTTTTGGTTTGCTTTATGTGAATTCTTTGAGGCATCGAACAAATGTAGTTTGATAAATGGTACATTGTTCAAATTCTATTCTTAGGTAATAAATTATGTTCGGTTTGTGTAGCTCACTATAGACTTAGTGTAGTGAATAAAAAGCTAGTGGAGGGTTTAGTGGGGTGTGAATGTGTATGTGTATGTATGTCGCTTGCATGTAAAACCAAATTTATGATAAAAGAAATGATCGAAATACATTGTTTAAATTTGCCATAAGTAACACAATGTCCAGGGAAGTTAGTGTAGCTCATTTCCAGGGAAGTTAGTGTAGCTCATTTCAAAGCTAGTGGGGTTTGAAGGGGTTTGGGGATTGGTGGGTGGGTGGGTGACCTTTTCTAGTGTTAGAAATGTTTTGTGTAGCTCAATGCAAAGTGCAGTCTATAACAATATACTAGTAATGCGATTTGGTTGTAGAGTGTGTATGTGGTGTGTAGGGTTTGATGGGGGGGGGGGTGTTTTGCTTGTGTGTGCGTAATGAACAGAAATTTTACGTATGTAACACATCATGTCAAGTATTACATAGCTCAATTGAAAACTCGTGTGGCTCAATGGAAAGTTAGTGTAGCTCAATTGAAGCTAGAGAGGTGTTGTGTCCTTATTGCTCAGTTGTTTGTGTGGGATGAACAGAATTGGTACAATTACGGAACAAGTGCAGTGTGAGAAATAGTAAAGCTGCGTTTTTTGTTTGTTTGAGCTTGTCTGTCCGTAATGAACCGAATCTGTACTGATCTATTAAACACATGAAATGAAATGGAAAAGCTAGGTTGTTCTACGTATTTAGCGCATTTAATATGTCAAGCAATTATTTGCAGTATTGGGTCATGTGTGGTTGTGACTACGGGTGGGATGTAAGTCATCAACTATGTCATTAATTTCTTATTTGGCATAACAGTTTTCTTCTTATCTGATATTTTAAGCACCCTTCGTGGGTTATCTGAGGATGAATCTCCTAACATTTATTGAGGCTGCGACATTTGTAATGTGTAAAGTTAAAATCTACTTTGATATTATATTATACGATCACGTATAAGCATATTTCTGCACATTCGAATTAGTGTTTGCAGGAAACACCTGCATATATAAAATATTTATGCAATCATTTTTATATGTTCAAAGCTTAATAAATGCAAATTTTACATTACCATGGACGTAATATTATTTCATTGTCTTCTACACACGTATAATACCATATAATACTTATGAATAAAATATTTATGCAATCATTTTTATATATTCAAAGCATAATAAATGCTAATTTTACATTACCATGGACGTAATAATTTCATTGTCATCTACACATGTATAATACCATATAATACTTCGCCGTTTATAAATACGATCAATGGATGTCAAATTTGTTAAATTATACTAGCATATCCAAAAATAAAATCACAAATTGCCTTGATTGAGAACACTTTTCAGTATTATTTTCAGAGTAAGCTCAATCATGTTTACATGTGGTAGGTTAAAGTATGTGCTCATGAAAGCATTGCATGGCCTACATCGCCATTTATGCATAAATGTAAATATGGAGACTTAGACCCCGGAAATCGAAGCACTCCAAGAACGTTGATGTTGGTAAGGAACGCCGAAGGCTTTATGTGGTGGAGGCTATACTGTATGAGCAGTTGAAACGAAGAAATGTTGTCACCTGAGTCAAGAAAGACTGTGTAAGATGATTAAAGCTCCCTCGAGCCAAGTTCGCTTATCTTGCGGCACAAAATAATACATATAGTAATGGTAGTATAGGGTTTATGACTAGGAATAGCAAATATAGCAGAATTTGGTATAATATGGTAGTACCACTTTCTGTCAATCACTAGTAGATAACATAAGCAGTTGCAAACATTTAGAAGTTTTTTGGTGTTAAAGAATCTACTATTTTTTAAATTGATATTGCAGTATTTATTGTTCACTGTTTACATATTACGCAGTTTATTACAAAGCTGTAGAACCAGTAACAATAAATCAACCTGTGATCAAACGGCCCTGAGTCATTCCTGTTTTTAAATTATCAAATTATATGCCAAAAACAAATCCTTGAAATAGTCCGTGTTACAAAATATGGCTCAGTAGTTCTAAGGTTAAAGCGTCTTTTTGAGGAAAAAATGTATGTCCCAAAATGTTTAACAAATTTGCATACCAAGTTTGTCTCACACAGGCTGACTAATAAATGTTGCATTCATGCAAAGCTTCAAAAATGTTCAATTTGGTTTTGAAATAAAATTGACTTATTTGCCATTCTTCGTGACTCAGTCCGTAATTACGGCCAGTGAATTCTTGTTGGAATGAATGATTGGTACTTTAGAAATCGTCTTTTTAGAGTCAACTTGGAAAAGATGTGTCTTTTTTTTTGTAATTCTAAGTCATTCCTAAATACTCAATTATAACAAAAAATAATTCCTTATTAAAAAAACCCACTAAACTACAGCGTATGGCATAATAAAAAAAAATGAAAAACCACCACCAATTAATTGTGAATTGATGATTTTTTTAATTAACCAACTTTTACAAAAATGCTAAAGACCTACTTTCTTCTTATCAATCAATCTCTATTGTTTATGATATTTTCCGCACATATTTGTACTTAATAGGATTACTAAAACGATATTTTGATCTTGAGGTGAAGGTTAAAAATATATTGGAAGCATGCTCCACAGCCATTTGACAGCTTCTTATGTAAGAAATGAAAGAGAAAGATATTAATAAAAATGCTTTTGTCGTCTTATAGTGTCGACAAATTCAAATGAAATTTATTAAGCTCTTATTTCGACAAGATCTTGTAATTCAAAAATGTCAAAATATTTCTTTTTGTATTTTTAGATATATCTCACTTGTCAATTTTGAGAAACTTTGTAAGTTTCTGACTTGTCAGGCAGCAGGTGCTGAAATGTATAAAGTTGACTGGAACATTAGATGGTATACAGTTCAATTTACATGTTTGAAGAATTACCAGACTTTTTTTAGCTGCAAATACGAAATTTAAAATCCCTACAGCATTATGATCTATATCTAGCATCTTAAAGGAGTATTTCGTGATCCTAACATCGTCCTTTTATGACATTTTTCAGTAGATATTCACGAAAAGAGCTTATTCCCAAAATGTCAGTTGATTCCGATTTTGCGTTTGCGAGTTTTGCATGATAATGTGTATTACACTGCTCCATAGACAATGTGTTGGAATTCAAATTTCACGATATCTTTGCTAAACGAATTAAATCTGCAAGAATTTGTTTGTACATAAACATTATGTAGCCAGAGGTTTCCAGTGATATAAAAATCTCAACTTTTTTTGAGAAAAGTGGGGGGATGAGGCTGTGGATCACGAAAAATGACGCTTTGATTTAGGGAAAGACAAGAAAAGAGATCCTGCTGAACCTGATACCTAAAAATGATATTGACTAACTGTGGCGTTTGGTAAACGTTACAAAATTTCAGTTGAATGAATGCATGGGTATGTACCGGTATATTATTACTCCATATTGCTCCATTGGCCACTTTGCTTTAATCTTACTATTAACAGAACATAAATACAAATTCGACGACATATTTGCTAAATGTATGAATTTGCAAGAAGTTACACAAACATAATAGCCAGGTGACAGAAAGTGTTCAGGAAATGTCAATTTAATTAACACGGGTAACTTTTTCAAATAAGCTTAATATAAAATCGTCACTAGAATCTGAATTAATTTAATCTAGCTACAAAACATTGATCACAATCAATATTGTATGTAATATACATATTGTTAATAATAGAATTTGAGTATGAGAATTTGGCAAATGCTCTACACTATTAGGAATGTAGATGTTAAGGTGATAAGGGCGATGAAGTGTTAACCCTGCTAAATGATTTGTTATAATAATAAGGCAATGATAATAGACAACACGGATAGATATTAAACGAACGTAAGTAACCCATGAGTTTCGCTTAACCTGATTCTGTTTAGCAAAAATCGATAAGATATTATCAAATATTACGCTTCCACTATTTCTATCATTACTCGTTTTCAAGCGTCTTAATTTGATGATGCTTCACTGGTTTATCATGTCTTACGAAAAAAAATGTGTTTTTGAACTATTCACCTACCGCCTCTAAAAGCAAAACCATCAATGTTAATGATAACTTTAGCAATGTTAAGGTCATGATAGATAATCTGACTAATTTGTATTCATTTTTCAATAATTGTACATTTACTCTAATACACGATCCGTTAACACTATAAAAACAGAATGGGCATTTTCTATTCCATTAAAAACAATAATTAGTTGGCATACTATTACGAAGCAAAAACATCATAAAAACCCAATATTGCAATCAACAAGCGGCTTAACTCAACATACAGCTGCATATTTACAGATATTTATTTTACGATTCCTTTCTCATTCTAGGAATATATTATATTTATTGTTTATGCAAATGCCACAATCCTACATAATTTCAATTTGTGATGCTTTTCCATAAACGTAGTGGTGAACTCCAGATATTGCAGATATTGCATATTCACTAACCCTAAACAGTGCCAATTATCACCCAATCCTATACACCCATCTCTCAAGACATAGTTTATAAAAACCTGATAAATGTGTATAATCATGATATGACCTTGAGGGAATGGGTAACAAACAAACTTATACCATTGCACATAAAATGATCATAGAAAAGATGCATTTTCCAGATATCATTATATCAGATATCATTAATGCTGTAGGAGAGCATTTGACTTTGTTTTGTTATTATTAGTTTACCAATTCAGGAACTGTTATTCCACGATGTCTGGCAGATTGTAACTAATTGTGCGACCTGCAATAGCTTAAATAAGCTTTTAATAGCTTTAATCTTTCAGGAGATATGAATTGATATGTGTTCATCAAAATGGTTATGCCATGTGTTCTTTGTAATAATAATACATTTATCTTACGGGGAATGAGTCAAGGAAGCCAATAATTGCATTTATATTTCCATAGTACGATATAACAATTGACATAAGCATAAGAGCAAATGATGAACACCTTTTGATGACATTAAAGGTGGTACTACTCCCCATGATAAATTTGTGACTATTTTTGCATTTTTCTCAAAAAATAATAACACACTGGTAACAAAAGCTATGTATATTATAGGGCAAGGGATCCAGTAACTACACTGGAATTTCAGTGACAAGCGGTACGTTATTTATGATAAGAAAAGAGGTACCGCTAGAATGTACCTCATTTCTTAGCATATAGGTTATAATGAACCACTTGTCTTAAATCACTGAAATTTCAGTGGAGTAATTGGATTCCTTGTCCCTATAATATACATAACTTTTGTTACCAGTGTGTAGTTATTTTTTGGAGAAAATGCAAAATTTATCAGGTGGTGTAGTATCACCTTACGTAGAGGTAATATTTTGATATCATCGAAACACACTTGTTTGCATCTTTTTGAAAACTACACTACTACGATAACAATAACGGTGATAAAGGTGTGCGAAAATCAACCGACAATATAACACCGTTCAACACGATATGTATGAAAACATTTGTTACAATCTACTGCCCTGTGAAATTTTATGTCTAAAACCTATCGGCAGTTATAGTAGGCACTCGACGTACGTTTATCACCTCTGTTTATATAGCAATACGAGCTGATTTACCTTTTTTTCAATCAATCAATCAATCAATCAAATTTATTTCCATCAAAAATTAAGACATACAAATAACAAACATGATAAAAACGATGGCGGAGACACAACTAGAAGCAAAAGCCTGTAAAATGTTGTGCCCCCTGAAACACTTAAAAGAAGGGCCTAAATATATAAACACAAATACACAAAATGTGTATAATTTAAATAACAAAGTGGAATTGCACTGCGTTGTATAAATATATCATAAAGCCTTTCCAGTTGTTATGATCTATTGACCTCTTGGAGGTAAAAACAAATGCTATTCTGATGCAATGTCTCCATGAGTATGCCAGTTAAAGGCCAATGCAAAAAAAACCCAGAAGTTAAATAAAAAAATAATATGCGTATGCCAGCACTTGCAATGGCAAGGTCACTCCATTTCCATTAGGAAATGAGAATTTTTCAGTATGGGCCCGGTGTAAGAGGTCGATGCAGTTGTCATATATATAAGACGTTTGTTTTGAATATATTTCAATTTCAAAAAACTGATTGCAAACATATCGAATCACACTGTAAAACATATTGAAGAGAGGAATGAGTGAGGGTTGATATTGGTTCTTGGGGATAATTAGTATAAATTAGCTCCTTCCCCTCTCCTCAATGTGGGCTAACCCAAGGAAGGGGTAAATCCATATTATAGGGGTCAAATACGAAATATGTTCGGAAAACCGATCCATTTGGCAGAGTATAACAGGACAATTATATGATTATATATTATATACTAATTATAGGTATGTTAGCAAGAGTATAAGCTAAACGTTTTCCAAAGGTATTCAACTTTAGCGGACAATGTATATATCGTTATGAATTCGGCAGAGTGACGAATCGAGAATTTTTTATTTCCACCAAAAATTAATGGTAAATCTTACTCCCCGACGTAGTTATTGAAATTTTGATTTGGATGAATCGCGCCTAAGTGCGATAAATGAATCGGCAAAGAGACGAATCGTATACTTAGCTGTACAAATCAGGTTGATCTATAGTATTGTATAGCTGAAAACCCTGAATTTTCTATATTAAATGTCATATACTGATATATTTGATACCAACGTATAGTTGTAGGTATCTTCTACCCAGTGATACCAAAATAAGTACAAACATTCCCCACATGATATCGCTATGGCTTAATAATGTGAGTGCGCCCCCGTGAAATTGGAAAATCATACGCAAAATATAGGCCAATATTGTTATTTCTGCTTTAAAATCCTCGAGATTTTGCTAAATATTACAGGGATTACTATTTATAACTTAAGTCTACATAGCCTTAGGACAACCAGTAATTTCTACACAAAAGCCCCAAATCAAGGATGCGTGCTATGGTTTACACGTAGTTGAATGGTTTACAGCATAAAGCCGAATAACTGTTAAAACGCGTTTTGAGGGATCGATCGATTGTTTCAGAACATGCAAGTATTGCAAATAATTCTTGTGCATTCACTTCTACAGGGTTCAAAAGAAATAACTCCCCCCATAAAATTACAAAACAGTTCTGTGCATAACTTGACATACATTTGGTTGATTTGAAAAATTTAAAAACCTGTGAATAGAGGAATCTTTTGGCTACCCTCCCAATTTTCTTTCTTTTGAAAATCATTTTTTGCTGGTCAAAAATTATCACATTTCCCAAAAATGATGCTCTCAGAAAAAGTTGCACTTTTCAACATCCTATACATGTAATGTACAAACACCTTCTCGATATCAACGTGATCAATGTTTTGATTGACCTAATTGTTAGTTAATTTTCTTAAATATTATGTATCCGATTACTCAGTCACCCATGCAATCACCTTTCAGTATAAAACAATAATTCATTGACATGAATTTTGACATGAATGGGGTTTTTAGTCGGTGTTTCAAAAATGGTACAATCACTATAGGAGTAGAAATAAGGTTTGTAGTGTGATGCTTATTTCTTTCGTTGGCTAGAATAGATAAATTTACTTGCAAATGGTAGACTGTTACAAAGATCTATAGCAACGGCTCTCTTGAATAAAGGTGTACATGACAAAGAAGAAATGGCCAACAAAGATTGGAGGTTGGAAGTCAGCATCCAACTGCATGCAGCCAACCTCTAGTGGCCACATCATGAGTGTTACATTTTATCCAAGAAAGCCATCATTTTAAATCAAAATGCAAGATGCTTCAACTGACCCAATACAGGTAAATGTTCACCCTTTTGGTCAAATTTATGCGTGGAGTGCTCATTTCTCCACCCTGTGATTTTATCATTTTGAAGCAACTGCTGATTAAAAACATCAAAGAAAATCTCATTTTACGCCAAAATTAAGTTCAACAAATCATTGTTTTGCACTGAATGATGGTTGCATGGATGCCTGAAGGATCAGAGACAGAAAGGTGAAGGAAAAAAACAAGAATTAAATCAACCTTAACATTAATATCGAGAACGTTTTGTACATAATGTGGTAAAGTGCAACTTTTTCTGAAAGCATCATTTTTGGGAAATGTGAAAATGTTTGACCAACAAAAAATGATTTTCAAAAAGAAGAAAATTGGGAGGGTGTCAAAAAGATTCCTCTATTCACAGGTTTTTAAATTTTTCAAATCAACCAAATGTATGTCAAGTTATGCAAAGAAATGTTTTATAATTTTAGGGGGGGGGGGGAGTTATTTCTTTTGAACCCTGCAAATGAGTGCTCACAAATGTTCTAAATTTTTAGAAGGACCAATGGAATGGTACCAAGATTTTCAAACGCCGTTTACTCAGAACAGCAATTTTGCGTATTCGGCACTCTGCCGTGTTCATAACAATATGTTTGAGCTACAAAGGTTTAAATTGCAGAATGTATGTTATGAGCTTCCTAGCTGTACGATCCTGGTTAAGCAACAGCAGTCTGTAATATCTGGTTTTATATGCCATTCTAAATCGTTTGTCAAATGCATACAACAGGAAATAATTCACACAGCGAACTGAGTACGGACTGACGTGTCCTTCTCTAGATATAAATTATAACGTTTGAATAATACTTAAAAGTCCTCTTGTTTAAAACAAAATCCATTTGTCAATTGTTGCAGCTTAATGCATAGCACAAAATTAAATGAAAAAGATAAATGTTAGCCATGCGATTTATTCATCGCAAGAGTTGCTTGCGTAATGGTAGCTTGCACGGTGACATCAAAAACATCGTAAGTAAAAAACTAAGAGTATGTTTCATTATCTTCGGTTGTTTGATAGAGGAGAATATAGTATAAAGAGCGATAGAATACAGAAATGCTGGCAACGTCAACCGTGAATTGATGTTCACAGTAGAAAGAATGTTATGTTGCACAGTGCTTGTGAAGACAAGTCTTTTATAGCAGTCAAACATTTGACACCACGGGTATACACGTTCTAAAATCGAGTTCTATTAAAATTTTGTTCGTTTGATAAGGAAACATTTGAACATCTGATATTAAAAATCACCGTCTTAAAATACAAGTTGTTCATTGAAATTTCTATAGCGATTTCTGTACTGTAGACACAAAACAATAATGAAAGGTATAAAAGCAATGTGGAAATTCGGATTATCTGTGTAAGGAATTTATACTCAAAAACGTGAGGGATTGGTCCATTTTGGGTTCTTCATGTCAGCTTCAAAACATTTTATTCTAATCAAATTTCATGCTGACTGCATGTAGCTTGCATAGACATATTCCTGGTAGAATAATGCTAATGTGTTGCTAACAACTACGGGGGTCATTGTGAAAATGCAATAAGTCATATATAACCTGAAATATGGAAGATGTTTATGTCCTTTTTAAATGATAAACATATAATAAATTAAGAATTAATGATTAATGATTACAATATTAAAATCATCACATTTACCAACTACTGCTAGTCTACAGTACATTATGTTGTCTATACTCGGGGTATAATAACGGACGCACCATTAGACTTCAAGGGGGGTTATGAAGTTAGGGTAGCGACGAAGTTTTATTTTTCGCCGCCTAAGATTTTCTTTTGCGCTAGATTTTGCCCAAGAGATTTTTTTTTTAATTTTCGTGCATTTATACACAGTTAGATGGGGAAAGTTTTTTGTTTTTTAGCGTTAGTGATAGTGGGGATTTTTTTTTTTCATGTAGAGGGGGGAGAGGGGGAAGTTTTCTTTTATTTTCAAAAACTTAATGGTAAACTCAATGTTTCAGGATCATGAAAAATGGCCATGAATTATTTTTAAAACGCAGAATCCCTTTCCATTACAGTTCCCCATTTTGTATTTCAAAAATTTCATCAAAAGATACACGACATTTTAGCAATGATAAAACCTAATAATAACTCAAGAGCCATTCGTCATCTACGTCTAACACCTCGGTGTTGCACTTGTAACGAGATATATGACATTTAAAGCATGCAAATGGCTCCAATGATGATTTCAAACACTTTGAATGTGTACTCATGAAGTCATTCTTGCACAAAAAGATCTGTCAAAAATAACTTAATTAGTTGATTTGAAAATGACAACAGCAACGTTTTAAACCATCGATCGGTTGTTCCAATCTTACAACAATGAAATATAATGTCTGAGTTATGTTGATGGGATACAATTTAAGCTATAGCAACATGCAATAAATATCAACATGGAGAAGGTTTAAGGGTAGACGAGGTATTGTTTTCAATTTTCATTATCTAGATCAATATATTATTGAAAATTAACACCTTGATGTTTTGCAAAAGTTCATTCTACAAATCGTATACTCTGCAAGCTTGCTTAATTTATTGTTGTTAATTAGTTATGTACGTTTTACAAAAGTGTTGTTGTTTCAGCCCTCTTCACAACGTAACTCAAAAACCGCAGCACCTATAAAAGTATATCTGTAATATTTTAATTCGTCTACACGCTCGCTATGAATTGAGCAATGCAATTTTTGCCAAAGCTCACTACCATTCGTAAGATGCTGTGAACTACCAAATCACAACAGTTTAAAATACTTGATAACCTTAAGTTTCATGGTGACAATGGAAGCAACCACACGCATTTTGGATATTTTTGGATACAACTAAAAATATTAAATAAAACATAAGCACAAATTGTGTAATTTTTTTACGGGTCCATTAAGGTACGTCGTATCTTTCTTTGCTTATTAAGCTTTCGTACATGCTCACTAAGGTCTCATTTCTTCCTTTTACGGGCCTTTGATATATTTTCTTTGCTTTTTTACGGGCCCACTACGGTCCCTTTTTATTTGCCTTTACGTGTCCATTATAAGGTATGTTATCTTTGCTCTTTTATGTGGCCCATAAAAAGCAAACAAAAGTAGCGGGCCCGTAAAAAACAAACAAAAGAGACGTGAATTAACAATAAAAGATAGCCTTTGACTCTCACTTTCTAATAAATATTTCCCATAATTATCATCCTCGGTATAACGAATACTTCGAGGAATCAGGGGAGTGCAGCTTAATCGTGGGAATACAAATTGCAAATTTTCGCGCGCATTGTGCCTTTCAATGTTCAATATTTGATACTTTAGCTTAAAATTTACAATTTTTCGGCACTTCGCGCGGAAATTGTTTCAATAAGTTCAATCTGGGAGCAAACGTCGCTACTTTCTAATTGCAAATTTTCGCGGGCTTCACTCGCATTTGTTCAATTCAACGGTTCATACTTGATTATTTTAGCTTCAAATTAGCATTGCACTTAGCGAGAAAGTTGTTCAGAGAAATCTGGGAGTAAAATACTACATTCAAATTGCAAATTTGCGCTTCTTCAATAATGAATGTTCATATTTGATTATTGGCAGCTAAACACGCTACTTTCGCTCCGCTTCAACATGTGTTCAAGGATTTTACACCTCCTCCTCCCGCCCATGTCATTGAAATGTACGCCACTGCTGTTGTCTATCCTCCCCACACACACTTATGAAGTCCTGCACCATCATCGCTGATCAAAGGGGCCCGTGCGTTTATTTTACCCCCGGGCATACTGCAGCTACTGTTCATGTTCCATTACACAATACACAGTGCTCTCACCATTCAGGTGTGACCTCTACAAACAGTGTATGTTAGAGGTATAGGGCATTTCCTAGTTAACGTCACTGTGTGAAAAATAACCAGCCAATATTTATTGTACTCTCTGAAATTCCAGGAAATATGGTTTTGTAACATGTCCTAAATTTTTAGCTAATTTAGATATTTGGTGTTTTAGTAAGCAGGGCACGGTATGGCCTGCAAAATTCCCTGTGTAAATCGAATGCAACTTTTAGTGACTATTACTCACTTGTATACCGCTCTCTTCCGAAGAGCATTAAAGCTAAACCACTTGACGGATCATTTTTTGTACTTACTGTCAATCAGGAATTATGTATACATTACATGTAGGCTCAAAATTGAGTATGTGGGGCATCGGCAAATGTTCGTACCTCCCTGATATGTAAATGACAGATAACAGTAAAAACAGCTCCCATATCTGTCCATAACTTTGGTCAGTGCAGCGAGTCAGGGGATTTCAAGTGGGTGATTATTGATTGGCAAGTGCCATATTTGGGCATAGGTGCAATCCACCATTCAATGTGGAGGTAGACTAGACTTTATCGATTGATTTTGCTGGAATAGTTCCCTGTTAACCCACTCATTTGCATGTAAACCTTGCCCTATTTACAAGGTAAATTTAACCGAAGGAATTAAAATGATACATAGTTTTTTTTAGTTTTCTCAAAAGCACTTTCCATGGACTTGGGTGGGTTTTGTATTCATGTATTCAATTGTCGATTTTGGTGAATTATGTGTTATATAATACGGCAGGAACATTGTTAAAGAAAGAAAGAAAGAAAGAAAGAAAGAAAGAAAGAAAGAAAGAAAGAAAGAAAGAAAGAAAGAAAGAAAGAAAGAAAGAAAGAAAGAAAGAAAGAAAGAAAGAGAAAGAAAGAAAGAAAGAAAAAGAAAGAAAGAAAGAAAGAAAGAAAGAAAGAAAGAAAGAAATGCATTTGATTATATGATATAATAAGGCCGTATAAAATTAATGTTTTGGTTCTCGTCCAGAGGATTTTCATGAATTGATGAGGGAGGGAGGTGTTTTTTTTTTTTTTTTTTTTTTTCCAATGTAAAATTAGCATTGTCAGTAGTTTTCGGTCTTCTCCAACAGTGCTCGAGGAAACGATGAGGCCCTTTTTTTTCAAATGTGAGATTCTGAGGATAAACCCCTAGAGTACCACAAAAGACTTGGAAGTGATGCTTGTTCTCTAATAAACTTATTTATATGTATGAAGATTTCATAAATCATTCCAAAGTCTAAAAAATTGAAAAATCTAAAAAAAAAAAAAAATCTGACAAATCCCAGAAATTGAGGAGGAGGGACGAGAACCAAAATATTAATTTTACACGGCCTAAAGCTAAATATTATCAAATGTCTTTATATTAACTGCATATTTAAAAATATTTTAAATCTACTATAAATATACTCCAAATATAAAACCAATAAATAAATGATAGAATTAAACTGCATATCGGTATTAATTTTAAAATGTGAGGTATTGAATGCAGTTTGAAAACAACGCTATTAAAATTAATATTCTTTCAAGAATCTGAACATTGTGACAGGTTTAGTATGACAAATTAATTTGAATGACTCTACATTAAAAACAAATGATCAGGCTTTGATGGTACAAAATTTGATCAGGCAATGAAGATGTTAGGATGATACGTTTTGAAATGAAACTTTCATACGTTTTTAACTCATTTAGAATCAATACAGTATCTGTATCTCTAATTTTTAACAGTTTTATACGAGAAACCTGGCATTACATTTGCCCGATAAGAGTGTATGGAAAGAATGTTACTGGGGCTGATGCTCTAAGCAATACCCCGTTTTGTGAGAAATTACATGTATGTGGATATTGTCAGATTCACCTGCCGATGATTAGCCGTACATTGACACTGTAACAAGCATGTAAATCATATCAATGCAGAACAGCACCAAGCGTATTCATTGGTATTTTATTCCTATATTAGATTGCAACAGGTTAAAAAGGTTTTGATTCTATGGTTTCTGTAAGAACACTTCAATGTGTAGTTCATGAATAGTACAATATTGAATGAATACTTGTCTGGCACGAGGACATGAAACTAATAGTTTTAAATGAATATGTTTTGAATGTATCAAACAAAAGTGAATTAAGTCATCACGTACACACACGCATTTTAAACTTCTCAACTTCTCGACAAAACAATCCACTCCCAGATGACATAAGAAAGTTTTGATTTTCTGTGAAAAAAATTGATTTATTTTGATATGTGATTTACTTCACATTGTTTCCATACATCTAGGCATGCTTTTTCGCCCAATCTTTTTTTGTACTCATTAGCCATCATATATTATTTGATTTGTCTTCCTCAGTAAAGTTTCATGAAAATTGCGTCTCTCATATAATCCTTATTAGTAGTCTATCGTCAGAATCGTTTATTTATGTCTACTCTGGGAAGTTATCACTAGGAGTGAATTAGTTGCTTTAAAAATTTTGCTTCCTGTCGACATGTACGTATGTGCAAGGATAAAGACACATCCTACAAATATTATAAAGTGTCCAATGCTTGCGCCATTTTAAATCACATTGATTAATTTGCTAATGTAAGGCAATACACTTATGTCGAATGTAGGTTTGTTTTGGTCAAAGGTATGTAAATGAGACTGGTGACTTTTAAATGTAACGTTTTTAATTGACTGGTTTAGTATATGACAATAAATATGAACAGAAAACTCTCATTAAAAAAAGTAAAGCTTAGATGAATGCCATGAATAGACTTCATGATTTAACAGGAAAGTAATCGAAATTGATTAAAAATATTTCCAAAGCAGAATTTATTTGCAGTATAAACTGTTAGCAATGTCCCCTCATGAACTTGCTTAATCTAGCTTTATGTACTCGTATAGATATTGTTTAGCAAAACCGCTAGATAAAATGATATGAAAATAATAAATTATATAGTGTAACAAGCTGATATTAGCAGGGTTCGCAGGCTTTTGCCGAAGGTGGGAAAAACCGCGGTTTTAACCGCTTGGCAAAAACAATTTTTGTCCGCTGCTGTTTATGAGCTTTCTGTATTATTTTTTAATATTTTTAAATATTTGAGTGACTATATGTGAGTTTTTGCCAGTTTTTGTCATTTTTGCCGGTTTAAACCAGACAAAAACTGGCAAAAATGGTTTTTGCCAGTTTTTGCTACCGGCAATGGCAAAATCAGGTTTTTACCTGCAAAAACCGAACCCTGGATATTAGGTTCTGATAGTTCGTATTGCTTATACAAATAAACGTTACCTACAAATGTAATTGGTGACCCATTTCTGTCACCTAATCCATCAACGAAAATATGCAACCCGTAATGAACTGTTGTGCTTTCTTGTTAGTATTTTTGTCATAAGATATTTGATAAAATAACATATCTTTGACTTTGATTCCCGCATCTCATTTTACGTAGTAGTAAATGACGCACTGAAGCTTATCTCATCCTGATTATGCCTCTAACGCAGATGAATATTTCGAGTCGCTTGAGAGAATCACATTTATATGATAGTTGAGTTTGAAAAATTGATGTTCGTGTTTATACCCTTAAAGACAAGGCACAAAATATTCGCAACCTTGATTTTCATATCGAGTATCATGATATCAGGGGAAAATATTCCTTAGCATGAGTTTTAACCTATTTTACTAAAGTCTCATGTTTAAGATAAAAACATGGTAACCAAATACCAACATATTCATACGGGGATAGGTATACTTGTAGAGTTGATGCCTTACTGGTAGTAGGTACGGATGCAGTATTAGTTTCCTAATTAAACACTTCTGAAAGTGCAGCATAATCGGCCTACAGATTTGTTACGTAATCAGATATCAGTATGATCAGTATGTCTCATAATTAAATCATATCAATTTGTAAGCGTTCTTTAGTAAAGTTATAGTTCATTGAATTTACAACCGTATGACAAAACAGGCGAAAATAATAACTTTTTGCACAAGATTTGCAATTTAAAGATTATTGGACATTGCTCATTAAAATGAGGCTAGTATATGGACAATATAAGTGTGCTCTTTCATTTAATTGAAAAAATATTGTAAGAAAAACTTGAGGGATTGACATTTAAAAGCTACATTTTGGTCAAACAAATGTGTCTGGATACGTAGTTTTCAACAAATTTACCACATTCGCCTTGCTATAAAATTGAATTGCGTTATCTGTTGACCTAATGGAGAAAAGTGTTTTCATGGGGAAGTGTTAGCTTTCCTTTGATATTATATAGAAAAATCTGATTGGATGAAGGGAACACTTGAGGTTTTGACAACAACCAATCATAGAATCCTATTTTCCACTAGCTCTCACACAGCTTTAATGATGCTATGCACTCAACCGTGTAGTATAACACAGAGTACGCACTAGGCTAAGCTCGCTGTGCTGGAAAGGGGTGTGTGCTCGGGTGTATCGACGTGGAAACTGTGCGTAGATGCATTTATAAGAGAATCGTTTTTGCAGTCAAACCTTTTCATATGATACAAATGTGAAACGAGAAAATTGTATCAAGATTTTAAAATTGATGCATATTTTGTAACCTTGATACATGTGTGTAAATTACACGTAAAATCCGGGTTCTTTATTACGACATTCTAATTTTCTGTAAGTTGTTATTATCAGAATTCAAACTATTTTAAGGATACACTATACTTTTCAATTTTCTGGAAAATTACAAAAAAGGTTTAAATTGCAAGTGCTAAAAATGGGTAAATTACGCAATGATTTATACAAATGTACAACGCCCGCTTGAATGGATGTTCTGAGCTTTAAACCTGTACTATTCTCTTTCTGTAACCTACTCCTTCACATCTAAACCAGAATCGAATGCCTGATTGGTAATTGACCTATTAGAAAATTACTTGTTAGTTTTGTATAAATAATTATGTTAGAAAAGGGTAGAATTAATGTTGTGCAATATGCCAGAAAGTGAAAAAGGGACATTGTGACTTGTATATATTAGCAAATCTTCAGAAATCTTTCTTAACGGGTAAATTCTGATTTGGTTAGATGACTCTGGTGACTGTGACAGCTAATATCGCATTTATATTTAATAACTTGATTAATATAGAACCAAGAATTTAAGGATCGGATCGAAAATACTCCGACAGTTTTAAATTTTAAAATATGCGGACTTATATTTAAGATAGCGCTATTATTCGGATTATTTTGCACTGCATGGTGAATTATTAAAAGTAAATTGAAATTATGACTGTGTAAGTAAATAGGAATATAATACGCTTTCACACTCTTCCATAATTATTGAAAACTATAGCAAGAGGCTTAAGTTTGTCATGTATCATTAGTGAAGAGGTATTGTCATTTCAGCTCCATGCTTCCGCCATTTCTACTTTTATTACGTGCTGCAGTGTTCCTTTCTTGGCAAGGTGCGTGAGCCTCGACCGTTCTCACGTTATATCCGCTGTATAAGTAGTGATGTAACAGGATTTATTACCATAGCAATAGATTAATACAATTTTTGAATGATTTGCCCTGCACTACAAGTAGGCTGCACTCATCACCTCTCGTGTCTGTGTATGTGTGCAATCATAGATTAAATACAATACCGCTCTATTCCATGAGCGGTATTGAATTAAGCAATTATTTTGTTCGCATATTGTAAATATCCTTGTGACATGTGTTCTGCGCACCAAATATGAAGTTTCTACTCCATTTGGTTTTCAAAATATGCCATTTTTCGGTAAAAAATGATAAAAAAAATCCTTAAATATCGTGACCGTTACCATTACAGATTTGGCAACATGGCAGAAAAGATTCTCCAGACTCTTCTGAACATTTCGATATATGATTCGTCCGTTTGAAACATCTGTCCCACGCACGGAAATTTCAGAGGGCTGGCCCCTATACTGTAGTCTATCGGTACCATAGGTTCATTATGAATAAAATGTATTTGTAAATTTGCGATTTTACTCTCGTTTGTTGCTTATCTTCAATGATTTCTGTTCTTTGTGTTATATGTTGCTTATCAGAAATCACGCATTATCCATATACCACACCCTGAGAAAATCATAACAGTACGTTATGATGACGGCCATCTTGGATTTGACAAATGGAGTGGAAAATAAACATCATCTAAAGTATTGATCAGGAACACAAAAGTTACTCCTACACGTACTCTTACTAACTTAATGGACGAAGAAGATAAAAGACCATGTACAAGCAATCAAAGTCTCAGCATCACCCGATAATGAGGGCCGATAGTTCCATATTTATTAGTATTTTTACGGTCTATAGCATAATCGCAAAGGCACACAACGCTCTATCGCGTATACGCGAAGGCACGCAACGCTGCCGTAATTGTTAGACACGGCACGATGGAACAATTGGCCCTCATGAATATGCGAGAATTCACAGTATAAAATGCATGGAACT
Organism: Amphiura filiformis; assembly: GCF_039555335.1. Classification (NCBI taxonomy): domain Eukaryota; kingdom Metazoa; phylum Echinodermata; class Ophiuroidea; order Amphilepidida; family Amphiuridae; genus Amphiura; species Amphiura filiformis. The sequence continues at coordinate 63,531,922 of NC_092647.1, read as the reverse complement.
TTGACTGTTGATACATGGTCTAAATGTACATTTTGATCATATTTTAAGAATGATATGTGGCTTTCGTCATCTTGGATTTTACCCCTTACTCCGATTTGAAAAATAGAAACACATTTCTGTCCATTATAGCTCTTGACGAATAAAAACTTAATGTGATCAGGCTTTGATATATGTATTTTTTTATTTAGTTATATTCTTTATCCGATTTAAAATCACTGAAATATATGCATATATAATTTTAGCAGAGATTACAACAACAACAACAACAACAAAAACAGCTGTTAAGATTAACTTTTTGACTTATTAACATTACAATTGCCCTATAAAAGCGTTCTATAAGCAATACTCTGTTTTGTGAGAAATTACATGTATACGGATATTGTCAGATTCACCTGCCGATGATTAGCCGTACATTGACACTGTAACAAGCATGTAAATCATATCAATACAGAAAAGCACGAAGCGTATTCATTGATATTTGATTCCTATAATTTTAACAGGATGAGAAGGTTTTGCTGCCATGGTTGACTCCAGAACACATCAAAGTGTAGTGCATGAATAGTGCGACATAGGATGAATACTTGTCGATTTGAGGACATGGAATTAATAGTTTTTGATGAATTTTTTTTGAATCTGTTAAACAAAGGTAAACTCAACACATGCACTTTATATCCACGCCTTCAGATGACAAAATTGTTAGGTTTTTGTAAAACAATTGATATTTTGATCTATGACTTGATCACTTAACATTGATTTTAAGTTACCATGACACTTCGCCAATTGAGTTTGGTAACCTTCATTAGCCATCAGCAGAAAATGATGTCATTGGTTTCCCCCTGTAATGCATGTTAAGGTTCACGAAAACTGTGTCCCTCACATTATCTTTATCTTAAGGAGTCAGTCGTCAAAGTCAACTGTTGTCGTTTATTTCTACATTAAAAAGTTCCCACTGAGAGCGGATAAGATGCCACTGTTAAATATTTTATCTTTCGAGGTCGTATAGTGTTTCTTAGCCCTTGCTTGTTGACATGTTTAAAAGTGACAAACAAGCATAAATCCAACGAAAGCATGGATATAGACACATAGCGGAACATAGGCTTTTAATGTAAGTCAAGCAAACGTATGTCATATAGATTTTTTTTGCCCAGAAGTATTAAAGTGAGAAACAGGACTTTTAAATTGACTATTTGTAAGTGACTAGCATATGAGTGTTTTCTCGTAGCAAATTTGCGAGTATACATGTATGAATATAAACATTAACATAAACATAACATTACAAAAATAAAATTGACTTTGCTACTAACATGCATTAGATATTATAAATAAATCCTTATAAGCTCCAGATTACCATATTTTTCGAATTTAACAGGAAATTAGTTGAATAGAATATTGATGATTTAATGATGATGCTTAATGATGAGCATGCTTAATCAAGGTTAATTTCGAAAATTTTATGACGGTATATCTATATAATATGATGTGAAAGTAATAAATGATATGTGTATGCAATTTAGTTCTATTAGTTTGTATTACCTATTCCAATTAACGTCAGCAACAAATAAATTTGGTGACCCATTTCTTTCAATTTACCTGTAATACCGCATATGAAAGAAAATGGCATCTCGTGGTGAACTGTTGTGGTTTTGAGTTGGTATTTGTGTCATAAGATATTTGATAAAATAACATATCTTTGACTTTGATTCCAGCATCTCATTTGACGTAGTGGAAAACGACGATGCACTGAGGCTTATGTCATCCTGAATATGGCTCTAACCCAATAAGAATTCCGAAACGCATGAGGAAATCACATTTATACGATAGTTGAGTTTTGAAATATTGATGTTTACTACCTTTGAAATTAAAAGCAGGACATATTTGCGACCTTGCTTATCACATATACCGAGTATCTTGGTATCAAGGAACATATCCCTACGTATAATTTTTACCTCATTTGCCTAAAACCTCATGTTTAAGATAAAAAACCTGGTAACCGAATATCAACCTTCTCATTCTGGGATAGGTTTACATTAAGAATGCATGCCTTCAAATAAATCTGAAAATGCAGCATAATCGGCCAACAGATTTGTTACGTCATCAGAAATCAATATGATCAGTATTATGATCTTATAGTAGTCTAGTAGATGCATATCTAGTAACCTTGATATATGTATGTGAATTCTATGCCAAAAGTCGTCTTCCATGACACGATATTCTGGTATTCTGAAAGCCGTAATTATCAGAAGTGTACACATCCATATAAAACGATTTTATGCGTACATGTACTTTTCAATATGGGATATTACCAAAAACTATACTAAAGATGGCTTAGACTGCAGCTGCTAAAACGGCTAAATTCTGCATTCATTAATGCAAATGAACTACGCTGGCTAGAACGGACATTTTGAGTTTTAATTGCAATATGTGACATACATTTTTACTCGTTGTAGCGTATTCAAAAAACAGATTGTAATGCCTGATCGTCTGTTAATTGACTGTTTAGCACTTAACTCGCTAGTTTGGTATAAATAATCTGGTAATTGGGAAAGTGATATCGTGTTTACGAATAATGTTTGGAGTAGTATTGTGCTGCTTTTAGTCATGGTGAAAAAGAACCAACATAATTTCTTTCTTCTGGCCCAAACGCTAGATTGCATTAATCTTTACCGTATAAATTAACATATAAAATCACTACCTTTCTTTAAAATAAATTACATGTCGATTTGGACCAAAGCATTATACATTGCAGAAATCATTGAACAAGCTCGTTAGGAATGTAAATTTCAACTTCAGTTCAATTTTATTCATTTTGAACAAAATTTTAAAAAATTAAAAAATTAAAAAGAAAATGTTTAACTCGTATTTCAGTGACATTTTACCACAATAGTGGTTTATAAGACTGGCAACCAATCAATCTATATAACTGTTTCCATATTTTGTGGGCAATATGAGGGTTCAATTCCCTTCCTCGACACCATAATATAATATTTGATGTTTATAACAATTCGGTCGGTTTCAACACAACGATGTGCTGCAGCGGTTGAAATGAAGTCAAATTGACGTCACACGTTGACATACCACGTCTACCTGCAAAAATCTAATAATGTCTAATAATCTAATAGTGAGTTCAAATTATTTTATTGTTTTACTTAGCTTACTACATTTGTAAAGCAAAGCGCCTATATTCATACATGTACAGGGTGTAACAATAAAATTTGTACAATTTTGAAAATAGAATGACACAAGTATGCCGCCTATTTTTTGGTTTAATATTAATATGTTTATCAAGATATTTTTTTAGCCACCAGACAAGCTTTGTTTCAATAAAATCGTACGTATACAAGTGAAGATATAGCCAATTATGTAACCTAGTCTTAAAACTGCTTGGGCCACTTTTTTTTGTCTAAGTGTTACAAAAGTGACTGAATAGAGTTGAACCATGGACCAGTTGGACGGTGCTCTTATGATTGGTCAATTTAAACAATGGGGTATTCGAAGTGCTAGAAATGATTACATAATAGAATATCTCCTTGAGTTTTTGAAAGTCACAACTAAGCACTGACATAACAACCTCATTCACTAGAAATCGTGGCTGCAGCTCAACACCTTCAACCCCAATTCACGTTGGAAGAGCGTATTTTTATGGTTGTGACATTCGGTAGCACATGGAGTCAATCAGAAACCATCAGATTGTTTATAGCTCATTTTCCAAACTCACGTCTTTCTTCAAGGCATACAATTACATATAACTATGAGAAGTATGTAAAATTTGTTGACAGAAATGCTGGTAATAGTGGTCGCCCCAGAACAGCTAGAAGCCCAGCTCCCGGGGCCCAGCTGAACTTAATTTCAATTTTTTATTGTTTTGTACTTATGGGTGCAAAAACTGTTCTCAGTTTTACCAATGATATCTCAGGGATATGAGAAATTACATTATTTATACGATAATTCGAAAGAGATTTCATGACTTTATTTATAGATTTTAAAGAAATATCATATTATTATTAAGTTCATGTTAATTATATGAAGAAACTCCACTTATAGTTCTTTTGTGTCAGTTCTTTGATGTTCAATGCACGATAAACACAATCTACGCGGTTCAAACTTAATATACGCTAACATGGCAGAAGTGGCCCAACACGTTTTCTGGACGATTTAATTAATCGGACATAACTTTTGAACCCAAGCTAGTAAAGAAACCAACTAAACGGCTTGTTTTAGCCAAGATATCACTAATTCTATTGCATATTACATTTGTGCCGTAACTCTGTTAGTTTTTTCCTGAGAAGTCAAAATGCAATTGTACACATTTTATTGTTACACCCTGTATAAGTTGACGTCTCTTAAGTGGACGTAGAATGTTGGCGTTTACGTGTCATGAAGTACCTGTATTATTAATTATGTCAATGTCAATTTTGCTGTGTGCTCGTCTGGCATATATCACCATCTCTAGTTTGTTCTCATGTTGTAACTAGTTGACGGCACCGGCACACGCCACTGGTCTTGACGTTAATATTGGCTTTTGTGGCCATAGTGTATCTATAAAAGATTGACAGACAACCAGTCCCATGATTCCTTGCGAGACTTATGCTATCAAAGGATTGATCATGGTGTTCGACTATATTTATAAATACGTTTTTATAAATACGTAAGGGACCACCACCTCCGCGCTGCCATAACAGCTTGTAGACAGTAAGTGACCTTCGATAGGGGATGATCTTCGTATACATTTGAATACAAAGGTGAAACAACATGAGACTACTGTGCAGCAAAATTGTCTATTTTGTTTAACTTTGTGATTATATTGTAAACGGTTTTTTTCTGTCGTTAAATACTTTTGAAATGTTGTTTTTGATAAAATAATACAAATTCGGAATCCCCCATGTGTAATAATTTTGCTATTCAATTAATACTTGAATTCGATGGTGTTTATCTACAGAGTTCCTATCCTTTTCTGTATTATATAGTGGTCAATGCATGAGGATTTGTTCACGTTTGGTGATCTTGGTATGTCGTGTCCATGGTTATGAAAACATATTTATGAACTTACGACGTATATAGTCGAAGCATACCGTTATGAACACGGAAGAGTGCCGAATACGCAAAATTGCTGTTCTTTGTAAACGCCGTTTGAAAATCTTGGTACTATTCCATTGGTCCTTCTAAAAATTTAGAACATTCGTGAGCACTCATTTGAAATGTATATTATAGAAGTGAATGCACACGAATTATTTGCAATACTTGCATGTTCTGAAACAATCGATCGATCCCTCAAAACGCGTTTTAACAGTTATTCGGCTTTATGCTGTAGCCAAAATGTCTCTACCACTGCGCAGAGAGTCTTATTCGGGGTCGAATACGCATTCAACAACGTGTAAACCATCGCACGTATCCTTGATTTGGGGCTTTTGTGTAGAAATTACTGGTTGTCCCAAGGTTATGTAGACTTAACTTATATTATAAGTTATAAATAGTCATCCCTGTAATATTTAGGAAAAACTCAAGGATTTTAAAGCAGAAATAAAAATAGTGGCCTGGCTTAAATTGCCTTATTACCTTCAGTCTATTTGGAACTGTTTCCATTTCTTGTAGAGATAATGAGTTTCAATTTCTGGATATCAAATGTTTTCTTTTGCAAATTAAGTTAATTATAACAATCACCAAAGTTATTAATACACAGGATCCCTCAATTGCAATGGTCATCCAGAGGACAGTTTTGAAGGTGTTCTGAGTTCTACTTGACCGTCATTCAACATGATACAGCGTCCTTTCCTAAGCATGCACTACAAAAGATCGTTGTAATAACATTTTGATTTGTATGACTTTCTTTGAAAAACGTATGACATGCATAAATCACTTTCTTTGAAAAACGTATGACATGCATCCTACAGTTATATTTTTGATTATGGCAAATGATCGACCCCAATTGTCAAAAAGAAAATTCAATACATGTACTATATAGTAAAGGTCAGCGATAAAGCAACCGAAAGGAAATCGTACATAATTGCACACGATGAAATGTACTACTTTTACCAGGAAATCGTACATAATTGCACAAGATGAAATGTACTAATTTTACCAGGCAAAAAGCAACATTTAGGATTGTTGAAATTGAATAGTGTTTTTAGGAAAAGAAGGTTTTCTATTACTAAGACCTACTTTTGTTGGGACAGTTAGCATATTTGAAAGTAAAAACTAACTATAGGGCACGCTGTGAGCCCGGGCTGTGACCCGCTGTGTTCGTAAATTTCAAACATCACGACAAATCATCGGGAAAATCGTAAACAAACCGTTTCTAAATTTGATTGACTTGTGACCACCAGACGCGAACTAGTTTCCCCATCTCTAGCTCCGATACGTCCCTTAAATAAGGAACAAGAACATTGTGTTAAAACTGATTACTCGCTTTCTGAATAATAGAATACTCTGGATATGGCTGAATCAATAATTCGTTTTCCATCTTTCCAACTGGGACTGCAAAAGTATCGTGACACATGGATTCACGCTACCATTCACACATCGAGGGGTAGTGCAAGGAGGTTCTATTTGCAATAGCTGCCCTATAGACATTTGACAATTTCTGCATTGTCAATAATTATTGTACACATCTACAATGTAATACCTGGCAGCTATTGCAGATGAAGCCTTCTTGCACACACCTCTTGATATCATGTTATTCTCAGGCATCAGTAATGCATATAAGGAGAAAAGTAATTAGTATAAGATGATGAACCTTTAAATTTTAATTCAGTTTTAGGCGTCGTGTTGAAAAGATTATAAAAACAAATTTATACTATCCCAGATGTTTATATTTATTTGTTTTATCAACCTGTTTGCACACATGTATAACCAGATTGCATCTACATGCAAATTCTACCCAGATAGTATGCTATCTTTTCGGGCCAACCATAGTTACTTGCTCTCCACAGCGCACAAAGAGGTCCTGTGTTAGATCCCCACATTTCCAACTATCAACTCTCTCCATGACTGCATTTTATTTGTGGGGCAGATGCAGTATTAGTATGGTCGTTGGACATTTTGACCCGGAAAAAATTGGTACACAGCTGATTTTTGCACTGAAGAAGCAGAAGGTATCATAGAATATCATATCCAAAATCCTCCAAAATCCACTTTGGGGAATTCTTTTTATCCAAGATGGCCGCCAAAATGGCTGCCACAACATATAATTAGCTGTATCCCAGCTTCTGAAGCAGATATGATGATGATTCTAGTGTCTTTGAATAGGTTTAAGAGGTCAGAGAATTCAAATTTGTACAAATCTAACACACTTATGTCTTCATTTTCACTGGAATCCAAGATGGCCGCCAAAATGGAACCGCATATGATTAGATATATCTCCGTTTCTGAAGTTCGCTGCGGATGATGATGATGTTAGTGTCCTGGAATATATTTCAGAGGTTAAAGAATTCAAATTTGTACTAATCTAAAACACTGATATCCTCATTCACACAGTAATCCAAGATGGCCGCCAACATGGCCACCACCACATGATATAGGCCTAATTATGTATATTTTGGCTTCTGAAGCAGATATGACAATGATATTAGAGTATTTTTAAATACAGGTTTTAGGTGACGCAGAATTCAATTTCGTATTTATCTAAAACCCTTTTGGGAATAAAATAGATGGTCATTGATGCATTTTCAGCCTAAGTGACTGCTCTTCAGGATAGGTGAATTCATCAAGTGTCATATGGGGACGAATTATAATCCATATGGGTATATCATTTCCATACATGTAGTCAGTTCTTTGGCATTTACTTATTGGACTTGGACTTATTGCTTTCCTCCCTCGGATCCTGGGAACCTTGGAGCTAGCAGCCGTTTCACCATGGAAGTCCATATGCCTCTGTTTGTGACCATACTCCTTGCATTGTAGATTGATGTAATCCCAAGTTCTTGGCAGCTGCTTTTTATGTTGTCAAGCCAGCGCTTTGGGGGTCTACCTCTAGGCCTGTGTCCAGGTATTCTACCCTTCAAGGGCATGTTTAGGGTATCTGTCCTTTGGCATCCGTACAATGTGTCCAAAGTAGAACAGTTGTTTGGCTTTGATTTTGTGTAGTATTGTGACCTGACTGCTTGTTGCCTCTCTTATTGATGTGTTCCGTAGACTTCTGGAGACTCCCATTATCCACCTTAAACAAGACATCTCGAACACCAACAATCTCTTCTCGTCTCTTTTCTTGAGCGTCCAAGCTTCTGCCCCATATGTTGCTATTGACAAGATTAGCACCTGGTAGAGTTCCATTTTGTGTTGATACTAATTTCTTTTGACTTCCATATTGTGGTTAACTTCCGCATGCTTCCCATTGCCAGTCCAATCCTCCGTTTGATGTCTTCCGTACTGGTTGAATTCTCTGTGATAACTCCTCCCAGGTAGGTGAAGGTTTGGACTTGCTTCAGTTGGTCACTTTCTATGAAGATGGTTATTGGGTGGCTGACTTTGTTGATGATCTGAACTTCAGTTTTCCCCTTGTTTATAGTGAGGCCAAATTTCTTGCTTTGAGTGTGTACTAGAGTTACAAGTGATTGAAGATCTTCCTCTGAATCTGCCATTAAAACAATGTCATCGGCAAACCGCAGGTTGTTGAGGGTTTTGCCTTGGATTTTGATGCCAGTGTCCAGGTCCTGGATTGCTAGACTGATGACTAATTCCAGTAGTATGTTGAATAACTGTGGCGATAGGATGCAACCTTGCCTTACTCCTGTGGCAATCCTGAACCACTCTGTGATATCTTTGTCCACCCTCACTGCACTTTTCGAGGTGCCATACAAAGCCTGTAAGAGTCGAACTATCTAGTCCGGGTAACCTAGGTGCTTCATTGCTGCCCATAGTCCATCTTGCCACACGGTGTCAAAGGCCTTCTGGTAATCTATGTAGCAGAGATACAGCGCCTTGTCTATTTCAGTGTATTTTTCTGTTATTTGTCTTAGTGTAAAAAGCTGGTCAACAGTGCTACGGCCTGGTCTAAACCCTGCTTGTGATTCGGAGAGTATCTCCTCGGTTTGCTTTTTCATCCGGCTGTGAATTATGCTGCAGAAGACTTTCCCTGCGAGACTTAGTAGGCTTATGCCTCTATAGTTGGCACAGTCTAACTTGTCCTTCTTTTTGAAAATGGGGTCAATGATTGCTTTGCCCCAGTCCTCTGGTACACATTCGGATTCCCATATCCTTCGGCATAATTTATGAATCATGTCTATTCCTGTATCACCAGCAGCTTTTAATTCCTCTGCTGTGATACCATCATGTCCAGCTGCTTTCCTTCCTTAAGGTGTTTCAAGGCTAGTTCCACTTCCTCTCTGAGTATTCCTGGTTCAGGATCACTGGATTGAGTACTGGATAATGTCTGTAGTATGGTTGAATCAGTTGGACCTGGCATGTTATATAAGTCCGAATAATTTTCTCTCCATCTATCCTTGATTTTTTCCTCATCAGTGAGAATATTTCCTGCTTTATCTTTTACACTTTTCATCCGGAGAGTTTGTTTCCCTGTTAGGGTTTTGATTGTTTGGTAGACCTGTCTAGTTTTAGAGGCTTGGTGGCAATGATCTACCTCCTTGCACAGATTGTTGATCCAGATGTCCTTACACTGTTTTGACTGTCTTTTGATCTCTCTGTTCAGGAAGTTGTATCTACTGTTTTTTGAGTTGTCTGTAAGCTTTTGTTGCTTAATCTCTCTTCTTTCGTCACATAATTTGAGTACTTCTGCTGAAATCCAAGGCTTTTGTGGCTTTGGTTTCTTGAGGCCAAGTACGTTTTCAGATGTTTCCTTGAAGCTTTGTTTTATTGAGTCCCATAGGTCTTCCACCTCAAGGTCTGTGTCTGGTACATCTAGAAGTGGTTCAAATCTGCCCCCTATTTGGATCTCAAATGAACTTCTGGTTGTAGAATCCTGTATGTACGCATAGATGTCCTCCTCCTTTCGAAACATTTTTTTCTTTATAAAAAAAAGTGAAGGGTAACCTAAGCTACGTTGATTCATATTCTCGATCGACGGCGCAAACAGCGTGGGATTCAGGTTGGGGAAGGATGTGTGGCCACAGCCGGATAGCGTGAGGGAATAATTGAGATATTTTGGGATGAATAGACACCCCTTTCTGCAAGTACATGTATAATCTCCTCAGCGTTTGGGCAATTTCCTCCTCTGCAATCTTCACCAGCTGTGACACATTTAAGTCCATTTTTGCAGCAGGAACATCCTTTATTTCCACAAGAATTCCGGGAGGATTTTACATTTGAGTCGTACAAACTTAAGCAAGCTTTGTGGTGGTGACTCTACTTCTGCAACATTTGGACATGGAAAGACAAGTTTGTTGAAGAAGAACAAAACAACCGAAAAAATTGCAGCCGCTATCATCATGAGGCGGCAGTAGAACAAATTGGTACAGCTTGTTGTCTTATATGGTGGCAGAGAAAAAGATTCTTTAAAAGGTTTACGGTTCGCTAAATTCATGGCAATGGTATCACCAAATAAAGCATCACTTGATCCACAGAAGCTTCCACCTACTGAAAGAGCAGCATATTTCCAGTCTGCGATTTCTTTTGCCGGTCATACTACGGAGAAAGCTCTCAAACAATGACTTGGATCCAAAGCAATGGGGTTGGAAACGCTCTGACACTGTACTAGCACTGGAAGATGCAGCACCACAAAGCTTGCTTAAGTTTGTACGATGTAAATGTAAACTACCCTCCAGGAATCCTTGTGGAAATAATGGATGTTCCTGTCGCAAAATTGAAGTGTCACAGCTTTTGGAGATTGCAGAGGAGAAAATTTCCGAAATGCTAAGGCGATTATACTTGCAGATGAGTCCAAAAGACAGCTACTTTGCTTCAGAAGCTGATATATAATAAATAAATGTAGATATTTATATAGTGCTTTATGCTGTAAACAACCTCAAAGAGCTTGACATATATTCCACTGTCATTAGAATATGTCGAAACCAGGTTGCAGCCTACAAATGGCGCAGGGTTCATCAGCATGATCAGTACAACGACTGTGACTACCCCTAACAGCTTCCATTGCACCTGGGTGGGGTGAGGGATATCTTGGAATACAGTGTGCGCCTGGGTGCTTTAGAAAAAACACAAAATTGAATTCTGTGTCACCTGACACCTATTCAAAAACTCTAAAATCATTGTCATATCTGCTTCAGAAGCCAAAATATACGGGATTATACCATGTGGTGGTGGCCATTTTGACGGCCATCTTGGATTTCTGTGTGCATGAAGACATCAGTGTTTTAGAATAGTACAAATTTGAATTCTTTGACCTTTGAAATATATTCAAGGACACTAAAATCATCATCATATCTGCTTCAGAAGCGGAGATATATCTAATCATATGTGACGGCGGCCATTTTGGTGGCCATCTTGGATTACAGTGTGAATGAAGACATCAGTGTGTTAGACTTGTGCAAATTTGAATTCCCTGACCTCTTAAACCTATTCAAAGACACTAAAATCATCATCATATCTGCTTCAGAAGCTGAGATACAGCTAATTATATGTTGTGGCAGCCATTTTGGCGGCCATCTTGGATAAAAAGAATTCCCCAAAGTGGATTTTGGTGGACTTTGGATATGATATTCTATGATACCTTCTGCTTCTTCGGTGCAAAAATCAGCTTTGTACCAATTTTTTCCGGGTTGCACCTGTTTTTCATCTTCAACGACCATACTATATCGTATAACAAAGTTCTCAAAGCCAGTATAGTAGTGTTTGTAATAACAAGTCTTGAAATAATTTACTTACCAAGGTAAGGGAAAGTTTCATCAATACCAATAGCACAGAACCGCAAAGACACATGGGAAGGTGTAAATGCCTCCTTTGTGACTAGCTTTTATCAAGCTCATTTAAAGGCATTTCTGTTTCTTGTCATTCATCCATCAATGTTTACCACTTACAAATGTATAATCGAAGCACGTCAGGTAATTACTACTGACCTTCCCTATTCAGGCTTTGCCTACTCACAAGCTTCTTTTTCGCTGCAAAAAAGCGTTGATATTTAGAAATTAAATGGGGCAAATAAGCATTGTAATTACAAATGAAGGTTGTCGTTTTATTTGTATATACATTGACCACTGACCTTGCAATTAACAAGTGGATGGAGGAATAACGAGTAGTTTTAAACCAATTAAAATGTATGAAAAGGCATTTGTCAAGTTGAAAGATAATGGTATTAAATTAAGTATGATTGATATGTTTCGCAAGCAGCGACATCACTGTTAACAGAACATTACATCATCAATAAAAATATCATTCCAGATTATAATAATACAGAAGCAGAGTACTTATTGTTTTGCTATGTTATACCACTAATTGGGGCGATGCAGGAAAATATGACGAGGAACTATTTGTTTGTGGCCATCTGAAATGTCTGCTTTATAATCACTAAAATTTACCACATTATATAGCAAAAAAAAATACATTTGTGGTTTTTAATCTTTCGAAATGATATATATGTGACCAAATTTTGGAATTCCTAATTTCATGGCATTTCATCTTGGGACTAGATGTAGGTGGACTTCCAAATCCTTGAAAGTAAGGAGAGGTTTATTTAATCAATAATTGACAGTTGAACTATGATAATCCCTATTCAATCCTGTGTAAAGCAGGAAATTATTAGCCGAGGTTGTGAAGTTTATGAACTACTGGTATGCTACTAGCCCTCCGACTGCAATCAGAGTAACATCACTTCCCATTGCTTCAGTTCTTTAACGCAATATGTTTGTATATTCATTAAAGTTCATGGATGTTTAAGAAGTTGACCTCAGACCATGTCCAAGTTCATGAATTAGTTACGATGGTAATTACTGATGATTTAGTGACCTCTTTTTAAACTTCCAGACATTCACCTGTCAGCTTTCATATGAAACATCATCAAAAAATAACTTCACCATAGGCTACTGAACAGCTTTATGAATAATTGTCATGGGGCATGAGGTTACTATTCCACCCATTGCTTGGGTAAAGTCAAAGAGTTCACTGCTAAATATAATTTTATGAATTTTGTTATGAAGAGTGAGGTTACTTTAGAAGCCTGCAGATCCATTGCTTAAATACTATGCATTATCCTGCAAAATCATTTTAATAAGGATGAAGCAAATGAATTTGCCTACTTCGGTTCAAAGTAGCCTATTTGGGTTCAAATGGCATGGTCTGGACTGATTGTAATATCACTCAGGCTGGAGCCTGGGCGAAAAAAGTTAGAACTTGATACGATACACATTTCAGATAAAGTGCAATGTTCTAGTGAGTATGTCGCCCAAATAATTCTCAACCTAATGATTTGTTAATACCGTCATGATTTTAACCGTGAACAGGTTGGTTTTAACAGGCATTATTATTACTGCCCATTTATCATAAAAACACATATGTTTTTTGTCATTTGGGAGCTCTAATATCTTAATTAACTAATGAACACGAACATTATGAGCATTATAGGCTGGTTATTTAAACTGGATGAGATAAACAAGTGGCTCATAATATGGGCATAAAGAGATTGATTTTCATTATCAAGAAATAGGAGCCGTAATCTGACAAAAGTTGACTATATTGTTATGATGAATTCGAAACACAAAACATGTATAATTAAAATTGTAAATCAAAAAAGCATACAATGCCTAGAAAGGTGAGAAGTTCATTCACTTAAATAATTTCCCTCTAAATTTGTACTTCTTCGTTATTTTGTCTTAAATAATTTATTGGGTGGACAGCGGTAATTAATGGCATCCAGGCGCTTGGACTTTCTGAAATGTAGACCTGTTTTGCGTATAATTTGGCTTTAATGTAATGAGTGCCCGGAATTAACCCTCCCCCCCCAAATGCCTCATAGCAACTTTCAACATAAATTGTTCACATTTAAAAATATGTTACTAATTATTACTCACCATTACTCCTAGGTAGAAAAAAAGTAGTAAAATTAGATGGGAAGGGTAATAATTTTATTTAGTATTATAGTGAAATAATGTTTTGAATTTTACTTCGCAACTTTTTGTCACAGACAAACATCACTTACTGATTAAAGGGGGTCTCCGGCAATGATAACATTATGCATTATATGTTAGAAAAATAATTATCAAGCACGAATCACGTGGTTTTATTTAAAACGAACTCATAATTTATTGACCATAAAAACTAATAAAAACAGTCAGCTCCAAACACGCGATATTCAAAATTCCCGCGCCGAAATTGTCTAAGGGCAATGACGTAATAGTTATTTGTGCTTTTAAATATCGTCCGCCTTCATTGTATTACTGGAACGTCATTGCACTCGACAATTTCGGCGCCCGGGGTGGGTTTGTTTTACATAATACCATGTGATTCATGCTTGATAATTATTTTTCTTACATATAAGGCATAATGTTGTGATTGCCGGAAACTACTTTAAAGAAATATTAATTTAATTATACCTGTTTTGGATGAGTGCTATTTTCTAAAATGTGTTGAAATTATTTGATAAGATATTATGAAAATCTATTAAAAACACGAACAAAACTATATTTCTAAATATAAAGTATTTGACCAGGTATTTAGTAATTTCAATGTTAAAGCATTTCACAGTCATTTCCGGTATCAGAGATGCCACTTTGCCATCTTTTGTTCAAAGCGTATTAACTGTTGGATGTCGTCGGCTTTATATGCCACTGTTTTGTTCTGGTTGAAACAAACAATTTATTATTTACGACTACACATGTTGAGCTCATATAGCAACGGGGTGTATTGTACTTTCCAGTTCTATATATATGTTTACTAATGATTAATACTATTGTTTAATGATTGATTACAGAAAATGAGGAGCGTTTTGTGCGTATAACACATTTTTAATAAATGTAAAAATTGAGAAGAATAGCTTTTATAATCACGTATGTGACTACCTGTTTGTAATGTCTCTAGCATGATAATTGAATGTTGAAGGACGTAGATATGGAAGATCTCAATCAATATTAAAATGCTAAAGACAATGAAGCGAAGATAATGAATAACCAGAACCATCTGCCTAAAAATGAATGTTTAATGTAGAAGAATTTTAGGCTTGTGCTAAGTTTTAGGCTACAGTTTTAAAATAAAATATATGTTACGCTACAAAATGCTATGCGTTTTGGAATGCTGAATGATTTACACATCAAAATGAGCTGCAACTCAGAATGTTTGCACCTGCTGCCTGTTATAATACAACAATTAATATTTATTAATATTTTACATTTTATGGTTACAATTGTTATCAATATAACTCAAATTCATTAGTTTTTGTGGTTACTGCAGGTGTGATTGAATTCCCTGACATTATTATAGAGTATTATCATTCTCCTAGTATTATATTAATACGTTTTACGCATAACAAAACTGTAGAACTACACTTAAGTACTACGACAGACTTGACATTAAGTATGGAATATTTATTCACGAAGTACCAAGACTAATCTGAAAGGGTAATATTTATTGGGGTGTGTCGGAAGATGGTGTCAGATAATTTTTGATAGAAAATTTGCTTTCCATGAGTTTACATATGGTGCTCTTAAATTAGCTTTAAATGGCGGATTTAAGGAGACTGTATTGAGTTTCGTGTTGGGGTAAAATTTCTGAATTTCTTAACATTGTTCTGATAATTATTATTATTTTAAACTAATTATTAATTATTAAATTTATTGAAGTTTGAGGTGATATCTACTTGTATTGTAACAGTTTTGCATGTAGGAGAAGCTTTTGAAAGCCTGGGGCCAAGTTTTATAAACATACTGTACACAAATAAACAGCGTGAGTTCATAGGACAACCAGGAATCCGTTCAGTTGTTTTTGTACACTACGTTTATAACATTTGTCCACAGTGGGGGACATTCAAACTTTCTAAGCAGGCCTACGTACCACTTTAAAGAGCCATATTTTAAGGGATCTAAAATGAGCGTTTATTGCGTTTCGACAGTATTTTTTGTGGGACATGAGAGCACCTCAGACCTATCGAATTGCATTCTGAATACGAAGCATGTCTTTCTGATATCAAATAATTTTCATTTTTGAAAATCACAATATAATACAAATTTTCTGACAAATGATAAAAATTTGATATTTTTCAAATTTTGATATATAACAGTCCTCGAAGTAAATTATATAAATCTAATGATATATTCTTAAAGTGTATGTAGCAGGAGGAAAAGCCGACGGTCAATTGAAAATTTTGACCTTTCATATTGAAGATATGGATTTTTTTCCCAAAAGGCCTACTTTTTTTGGTGTTTTTTGAAAAAAAATCCATATCTTCAATACGAAAGCTCAAAATTTTCAATTGATCGTCGGCTTTTCATCCCACCTACATACACTTTAAGTATCAATCATCAGATTTATAAAGTTTACTTCAAGTACTGTTAAATATCAAAATATCAATTTTAATGATTTGCCATAAAATGTGTATTAAATTGCGAATTTCAAAAATCAAAATTATTTGATATCAGAATGACATTCTTCGTATTCAGAATGCAATTCGATATGTCTGATGTGATCTAATGTCCCAAAATAAATACACCAAACGTTCATACCCCAGCCCTTAAGCTCCTCCAATTAAAAAAAATGGTACATACCAAGTGCATTTCAGCTGTAACAAATGCCAATTGCTTCATGATGATGAAGCTTGGTACTTACGGGATATGCAATATTATTATGAATACGCTAGCATCTGCTACGTATTATAAAACAGCAATTAATATTTTACATTTCATAATTGTTAACAATATAATTATTCCAAAGCCAATGTCATTAGTTTGTGTGGTTATTACAGATGAGATATTCCTGAAGAACTATTCCAAAAGCATTAAACCTAGAGTATCCTGTATAAAGTATCACCTCAGCTTAAGGGATGGGGTATGAACGTTTGGACAGTATTTATTGTGGGACATTAGAGCACATCAGACATATCGAATTGCATTCTGAATACGAAGAATGTCCTTCTGATATGAAATGATTCTGATTTTTTGAAATTCGCAATATAATACACATTTTATGGCAAATGATTAAAAATGGATATTTTTGATATTTTACAGTACTCGAAGTAAACTTTATAAATCTGATGATTTACACTTAAAGTGTATGTAGGTGGGATGAAAAGCCGACGATCAATTGAATATTTTGACCTATCGTATTGAAGATATGGATTTTTTCCCAAAACACAAAAAAAAATTAGGTCTTTTTGGGAAAAAAATCCATATCTTAAATATGAAAGGACAAAATTATCTGATATCAGAAAGACATTCTTCGTATTCAGAATGCAATTCGATATGTCTGATGTGCTCTCATGTCCCACAAAAATGCTGTCGAAACGCTCAAAACGCTCATTCCAGATCCCTTAACTAATCTCACAAAAGAGTACCCTATTGTTAAATAGTGTTTTAAAGCAAAATTCAATGACACTTACTTAAGTATATTAATAGTATATTGTTTTACGCAGATTTCTTCTGGAATACATAATTACCCATATGTATCTAGTTACACTGGTTACTCTAGCAACACTGGCCAGTGATGCCAAACCATTTTACTGCGAAACCACCACATTTTATAAACTAGGTGGATTGTAGGAAAGGCAATCCATTATCCGTGTTATAAAGACATCCATGTGCACTGTTGCTCCAGATGCTGACCAACATGGATGAGCAAGAGCTATTAAATAATGAACTTTACCTTAAAGGTGAACGTGACCGGTAAACTTAACTGTGACAATGGAAGAATGTATTTCAAAATGTAAGAAGATGATTGTTTACTGGTTGTAATGTCATTGTTTGATATATGTGATGCGATCAAGCAAAATCAGTCGGAACTCGGACATATTGATTTTGAGATATAGCCATACAAAGGAAATATTTCTTTTTGTTTCCTTTTGTTTTGGAAACTCTTTAATTGCTCATATCTTTGGAACTGGTTCTTTAATTTCAATGGGGTTTTCTGCAAAATCCAGATTTGTAAATGCTGTTTACTATCCTATAAGAAACTGTAAATTCAATATTTCCGAGTTCCGACTGATTTTGCTTGATCGCATCACATATCATCACTGTACAATCAGACTTCAAACTACTTTAAAGGTACAGGGTGTCCCAAAAAAAAGAGGCCCCACATTGCGCCCTCTTTTTCTCCTATTTCTGAATAGTTGATCAAATATATTTTGGTATGTAAAGAAACCTTAAATCATTAGCTTTAATAAACCAAAACAATTCTTTCAATCGGTTCACAATTTTTGAAGATATGCTCTCTTTAAGAAATGTACCCGTTTTTCACTCTGTCCACGGATGAGGTTTGGCTACATCAAAGATTTAAACGAAACACACGGTTAATGACATGGATAGATAATAGCATTAGGCTTGGAAAAGCATTCATTATAAGCGAGGATCACCAGCTAGCGTCAAACATCTTCGCAACCCCGTATTACTGCTGCATTCGCAAGTATCCGGCGCACAAGGATGGTACGCAACGCAATTAATGCAATGAGAACTAGGGCTGAAACTTGTATTCGTCACGGAGGCAACCAGGTAGAGGGCAGAGCAGCACAGTAAATTCACTTCAAAAGAACCAAAGACAAACTAAATAGCCCTTTTCAGGGCTACCTTTTATTCCAAAAAGAGAAATAACTTATGTTGTCAATAAAAAGAAAGTAATTGCAAGTATAGCAAAAGAAGTCCCATCCCACATCAATTTCGCCCAAATTAATGACACTTAACAAAATCCATAACCTATAAGCCCACCTGTAAAGCCCATTCCCTAAAATAAAGTTGTTATTTTATAAAGTTATCATCGAGGAATGTTTTATATTCATGCATGGTACATGCACTTTTCAATCTTTGATGTAGCCAAACCTCCTCCGTGGACAGAGTGAAAAACGGATACATTTCTTTAAAAGGACATATCTTCAAAAGTTATGAGCCGATTGAAATAATTGTTTTGGTTTATTAAAGCTAACGATTTAAGGTTTCTTTACATAGCAAAATATATTTGATCAACTGTTCAAAAATAGGAGAAAAAGAGGGCGCAATGTGGGGCCTCTTTTTTTTGGGACACCCTGTACGACACCAAACCGTACTACATGTACTATGTGTACTAGGCCAGCGGTACTATGTACAAACTGCCCATATCGATTCTGAGGACAAAATCTGTTCACACTCGCTATCGATCCCCTGCTTTGTACGCACCGTCAGGTCACGGTCTGTTTTACGTGACAAACAGTGCATGTCAGTCAGGGTCGGAGGTCAGTTTGCTGTGCACTGCCCTCTGTGTAATAAAGGTCTGGTAATCACATTTTTATACCGTCGATATGCAGCTGTCAATCATCATACACTAGTGAGGATTACTGGGTTAAATCGGTAATAAAATTATAAAAACAAATCGAAATAGGTAAATCTACCAGACATCTTGTTTTCAAAGGTAATTAAATAATCTATAAAGGAGATAATTACTTAGAACTTCAGAAAAGATGCGAAAAGACGTTTTTATTGCGTCGTCTGCCAACTAAAGGCAGCGCAAAAGTTAATGACGTCATTCTGCAATGAGTGCAAATGTGGGCCAAGATCAATGACGTAGCCAAGAGTCACCATTTTGAAGAATGGCCACGACAAGCTCTTACACAAGGTCCCGAGCTCACACTCTCCTCACTTTTGCGATCGAAGTAGCGCCTCTGTTAATTTAGTACTCTCAGTGTGTACTTACTACGAGCTGAGACGAATAGGTATATTCGTCTCAGCTACAGAGTACAGATGGTTTACGGCGGACTTAAATTACTAATTGGTGGTTTGTATAACTCAACCATTGAGAGAGTAGATTTTCAAACTTAACATTGATAAACTGAACATGCTAAAGCGAAGAGAAAGCTGGATAGATTATAGTTAAGCTATCAATTATCACAGGGTCTCTATAAGCAGTACATGTGATAACACAGGAACTTTCTACAACTGTTGGGTGTTTTACATGTAGTATTGTTTAGATTGATTGATTTTTATACAGGTCTGATGCTTAAGAAGATACTGCTTGCTTTGCAATAATTGGATCTTACAGGTGAAACAGATAATATATTTTGTCGTTCCTTGTAATGATTACCACGTTATTATAGTCTTTGAGGCAGTAAAGTAAAATCAAAATTTGTGATTTTAGTTGAAGATATATAAGTTACTGCGAACATTGATAGGCACACTGGTGTATTATACTTATGGTTACTTT
Organism: Amphiura filiformis; assembly: GCF_039555335.1. NCBI lineage: Eukaryota > Metazoa > Echinodermata > Ophiuroidea > Amphilepidida > Amphiuridae > Amphiura > Amphiura filiformis. The sequence goes on along the minus strand of NC_092647.1, from coordinate 63,511,717 downwards.
TGCAGAGGCTTTCGAGATATACCAAAACGGTCTTTTGTATTCTTTCTGCACGGTCGTACATATTGTGCATGAAGAACATATTGTGGGTATTCATCAAAGACCTACTTAAATCTTAGTCTGACTGACATTTATAACAACATCAGCTAAAAACAAAACATGATTTACATCTTCTTTAATTTACTACATAACGGCAAGTCGATATTGTTAGCGTATAATGATTTATGCTTTAATGCTTCAGATGTTTATAGAAACATCAGTTGAACCCATAATTTGCATTCCATTGCATAACATACACACGCATAACTTACAACATACAGTTACTGATAGCGTAAACCCTATATACCTAATTCCTCCTAATAAATTCCCAGTAAACTTTGAATAAATATTGAGTTCTGGTCACCATGGACATACTCTCAATAATTGAATTCTTATTTATATCTGCTGTCTCTGGTGTTATTGAAGGGTTTTCTCAGATATTTATGTTATAATTTTGATATTTTGAAGGTAAACAGGTTGAGTTATTTGGGGAATAGGATAAGAATTAAAATGTCTAGTTTATTGAAAGGAAAAGATGCTGTGACGTGCATAAGATTATTAAGAGCACAAAAAAAGCATTTTACGTTTTTAGGTTGATTAAGCCTTTCTAAGCATCAAGTTTGAGGTCACAAGAGAATAGATTCGTGTTCCTCATTTAAGATTCGAGGTCATTTTTATGTGTCAGTATGTCAATCTATTTACTACAGTGGGTTATTGTAAAGGCAGTACAGTCTATGCTTATTGTGACTGCCCAAAACACTTTTCCTAAATCTATGCCAAATTGTTTCTATTGTTTTGGCATGATGGTCATCTTTAGAAGAAATCCATAATGATCTATAACTAGTGAAATGATTAAAATGATTATATTACATGTAGGAGTGTCAAAATAACAAACTTAACCTACTAATTTAGTTGTACAGCTTGAAGCTGATAATATGCTAGTGTTAGATAAGTGTTTTTGGCTTAATACTTACCGGAGCAGGGAGCAGAAGTTGGTTAGTGATAAATAATGAATGTAAATTAACGTAATACAACTACGAGATTCTAAAGTAATTACCAAAGAAGTCATAAGAAAGATCGAGGAGATTATATAATCACTCTCGTTTGGTCTTGAACAGATATTGGGAAAGCAGGAAAGGCTAATGCAATTGATCACATTTAATGTATAAATATATAGCAACCCTGAGTGGGAAAATAAGTCTTGCACAATGTATCACAGCACAAGACCCATTTGAATACCTGAATAACACAGACATTGTATTTCATTCGATTGAATGCACAACTTTATCTATACCAGAATAACCCCTACATGTAATACATCATTCACGTTAATTATTTCAGCAGTTATAGATCATGACGGATTTCTTGTTAATCAAAGAGGAATTCATGGCAAACAACGTTGTTGTATCATGGAATAAGTATATAGAGCACGTAGTGCGATGGAATTGAAACTCCGTTCGTCGACGTGAGGCCAGGCGATCGTCACGCTTGCAACATGTGGACGTAGATGGCAGCAGCATTTTTCTTTAATTGGCATATTCGTGACGTCATGTTAAAGTAAGTCTCCACAGCACTACGCATATTTTTGTACGTAGTTTTTAGTACTATCGTGGTGGCAGCAGCATTTTTCTTTACTTTTCCAAAATGGCCCCGCCCGGGAGACGCCATTGGATGCCATGTTAGTGCAGGGTAATACACAGGGAAAGCCGACGCTGTCGCCACCTTTTTGTATTGCGCTAGCATATGAGTTGCAACGGCCTGGTTGTATTGTATTGCATTTCTAGGTTAATACTTAGGGAAATAGGGCAAGCTATTATTCCGAGATATTATGTGTATGCAGATAATAATTTCTAATATCAAGTGGCATCAAAGAAATTGAATATAGCGATAATGTTGCCCTAGAATAAACCCTTTCGGTGAAAGATTATTAGTTTTAAGTTTGGTCAGGCGTAACTGACCAATCCTCTCCAAGTATAAGCTCTTAAGGTGTGATAATATTTTATTTACCAAATGTTGAAATATTCGTAGCTGGATATGAAATATATGATTGAATTCAGATATGTTTCAAATGTGATGCTTCATAACTTTAGACTATATTGTTGCAAATCCCAGAATGTGCTATTGCCATTATGATTCATTTAACATGTCATATATGATTTAAAATATGACTAGGTCATTCCCATTGGTGTAAAATAATTATAAAGTAGACATTCGTTTTTTATTTCTGGCAAACTGATACTATGACAACACAGTCTACATTTAAACAAAATAGGTTATCATTGATGACCCAAAGTCAAAAACATGGCGTCTACTAATATGGCGTATGTGTATAGGTTAGAATAATCAGTCTGCCGCCTGGACAACCAATTCTTTAGAAATGCTTAGTCGCGCTAAAAGTCGATCGATACATGTAAAAATCAGCACAATTCAGAGATACACCTTTTTGCTATGAAATTAATTTTCTCGGTCAAATATAAAGCAATATTTTTTTTCTTCAGTAATGTCAGTTAAAAACTTGGTGCTTGGATATACATTTTTTTAAATCCTGGTGTTAAAATTAAGCATCAAATTGTGTCTTTTAGTGTGATATTTTTGATTTTTATAGGCCTTGAATTCGCCTGCGAGCTTTTTACGGAATTCATGTTTTAGCGTCTCAAACTAACATAGTTTGCTAAAGAAAGATATTTCCCACCTCTGTAAAGCACATCGTGTGGGTCTATATGTTATAGTTTTGTCAGAATTTCCGTTTTGTTTTACCCTTTTTCCATTCAGTCTCCGAAAATGTCAAACTAAGTAAAAGTAGGCAATGGTGAGTACTTTTATCTCGAGAGCAACCAGCAGAAATAGTCGATATTTCCTTTGTTGTTATCCAGGTCAATTTTTCATTGAAAGCAAATTGCCCGACCAGCGATTAAATCCCCAATTGGGTGTTCTGGTTAAACATGATCAGTAGGAGCGCTATAGGTCTGGGAATTTCTTTGCTATATTGACGTTCTGGCAACACTATAGCCATGCCGGTATTCCTATTAAACCCAGGGATATCGATCCACAATGCTAGTACTAGCCTTTAGATTTCACGTGTTGATTTAGAAATTTTTTCAGCCGACAGTGAAAGATGGTGAAATCAAAACGGAAATTCTGACAAAACTATGATATATAGCTCACGGTGATGTGCTTTAGAAAGTTGGGGAAAATCCTTCATTAGCGAACTATATTACTTTGAAAAGCTAAAAGGTTGATCAAGAAAAAGCTCGCGGGCCGAGCTGAAGCCTATAAAAATCGAATATCTTACACTAAATGACTGAATTTCAGGCCTAAGTTTAACACCAGGATTTAAAAAAAATCAGTATCAAGCATTATAGTTTTTCCAGCCATTTACTGAAAAAATGAAAATTATTGCTTTTCATTTGGCAGAGAAAAAAATTTTTACACTGAAAAGGTGTAACTCAAAATTTTGCTCATTTCAACACCAATTTCGATCGTTTGTATTGCCTCATTAAATGACTGAGTGAGCCTTGCAGAACAAAAGAATCGGTTGTGCAGGTAGCTGACTGTAATCGGGAATAAATAAAGCTGTGTATTCAATCGAATCACATCTTATGAGCATTTTGGAGAGGATTGGTCAGTCACACCTGAAAGGGTTTATTTATAGGACAACATTATCGCTTATTTCTTGATGATGGCACTTGATACTAAAAAATACATTATGCAGTTATATCTACAGTAGAATTCACCAAAACCTTTGCAGGACTTAAACCCCATTAAAAGCTATTAAACCAAGATAACACTCATTGAAAACAGCTCAACTATGTTAAATCAGATCTCCTCTGGTTAAATCCACACTACACATGTTTCTGTTTTACCTGTACGATATTGCAATGAGCTGGTATTATAGTTTCAGTTGGGTGAACGATTATAAAGCAAACGCAAGGTAACAATACTGGGCCGTTGTTTCCCAAATGAAACAATAGTCTGCATATTGATAACCAGCATTCTTGAACATGAAAAACATAATGGTTGTAGACTTAACACGGTTTGGAAATAATTTCTTCATTTTTGTTGGTGTTATCTGTCATTTACATATCAGGGAGTTACGACCATTTGCAGATGCCCGCCTACTCAGTTTTTAGCCTACATGCAATGTATTCATTATTCTTGATTGACATCAAGAACAAAAATATCCGTCAAGTGGTTTAGCTTTAATGCTCTTCGCAAGAGAGCGGTACACAAGTGAGTGATAGTCAGTAAAAGATGCATTCGATTTACACAGAAAGTTATGCAGGCCATGCCGTGCCCTTCCTTACTAAAACACCAAAGTGCGAATATTTCCAAACATCTAAATTAGCTAAAAAATTAGGACATGTTACAAGACTATATTTTCTGGAATTTCAGAGAGTACAACAAATATTGGCCGGTTAGTTTTTACACAGTGACGTTAACTAGGCAATGCCCTATACCTCTAACATACACTATGAGGTCAGACATCAAGAGCACTGTGCATTGTGTATAGGAAAATAGACAGTAACTGCAGTATGATTATCTGCATACACCAATATCTCGGAAAAATAGTTTGCCCTATTTCTCTTAGTATTAACCTAGAAATGCAATAAAATCACAACAATGTACATATCAATACAACAGCGTTGTTTGCCATGAATTCCTCTTTGATTAACATGAAAACTGCTGCAATGATTAACGTGTATGTAACATGTAGTTATTCTGGTATAGATAAAACTGCGCATTCAATCGAATGTAAGTACAAGGTCTGTGTTATTCGGGTATTCAAATGGGTCTTGTGCTGTGATACAACGTGCACGACTTATTTTACCCTACCTATTGGACTTACTTTGGACTTATTGCTTTCCTCCCTCGGATCCTGGGAACCTTGGAGCTAGCAGCCGTTTAAACATGGAAGTCCATGTGCCTCTGTTTGTGATCATACTCCATGCATTGTAGATTGATGTAATCCCAGGTTCGTGGCAGCTGCTTTTTATGTTGTCAAGCCGGCGTTTTGGGGATCCACCTCTAGGCCTGAGTGTCCAGGTATTCCACCTTCAAGGGCATGGTTAGGGTATCTATCCTGTGGCATCCGTACGATGTGTCCAAAGTAGAACAGTTGTTTGGCTTTGATTTTGTCTATATAAAAATATATGTATTATTAAATGTGCCGATAATTGAATTAATGTATGTCATTTGCATTGTGTTCATGTATATAAACATTCATCGTTGTCAAATACATATATTTAGCTTCCCTCATATCTGTTCAAGGCCAAACGAAAGTGATTATTTAATCTAGCTCCGAGATCTATTCTTACGACTTCTTTGGTAATTCTGACAAGTACCCTAGCCCCCCCCCATAAGTTGAGATAAAAAACCTTAACTTTATGCTCAAATTCACACTTTAAGGTAAAATTCATCATTTTTAGGTAAATAGGTATGATTCATAATTTAAGGTACAATTCATAATCTTCCGGAGCCTCTGAATATTATGAGTACCAAATTCTGCTCCGGTAAGAATAAAGCTAAAAAACTAGCATATTATGAGCGTTTTAAACTAGTTCAAGTAACTAAACTAGGTTAAGTTTGTTATTGAATTTAGAACGCCTGTGTCTTCTCAGCTTATTTATAGTTACGAGAATGAAGAGAACAGGCACCACGAACGTAGAACTTAAGTACAATTTTACGTCCCAATTATGTCCTTGAAAAATTGACAAAAAAATCTCTTATTATCTGCTGAAGGATTATCAAAATACAGTGTGACAGTTTTATATGCATCTAAAATAATAAATCTTTACAACAACAAAGTAGTAATGTTATATCGTACATAGAAATGAAAGCATAAATTATATATAACCAAAAAATGTTGAGACATTGAGCTGCACAAAATTTCCATTCACCCTTGAATAGGTGAGGATCTATTAAAGCATGGACACGCACGCGACACATATAAGGAAAACAATATTTAACCAGATCCCATATGACGCTCTAATTATTTATGAGGTGTGGGAATTTGACAAAATTATAGCAAGTCTTCTGAACGCGAGAAAGGTGAAGGCATGAATTTCAATCTATTTCATGGATAGAGTAAAAAGGGTTAGCTATGGGGCGATACCAAGATATACCCTTGTGAATGTCATACAATTTTAAGTTTTTTGATCTATTCAAACAGATTGATGCTACCCCACAATGCAAAGCAGGGATTAAGCTACTGTGTAGAACAGATCTGCGTTTCTTATAAATATAAAGGTTGGAGTGGACTTCAAACGTTACATTGTTGACGTTAATGAACTGAGCTGAGAACACGTCTCAAATCGGAAAGAGTTGACGAAATTCAGTTGGACTAGAGAGGAAAACGTGAGTGGTAAAATCAAACACGATTGAGACCAAACATGATTGAGGGGAGAGAAACAGAAAAATTATATAGGAAGATAGGGATAGAGAAAGAGAGAGAGGGAGAGAGAGAGATACTAGAGGGAGGAAGGAGAGAGAGAGAGAGCGAGAGATAGGAGAGATAGGAAAGGGGAGAGTGAGAAGAAGATGGAGTGGCTAGTACAACAACATCCAATCATTCCATACACAGATGAAGAATTTGAATTCTACCATATTGTTCTACTTCATAGTTAATTTCTTTAAATAAAGCCATATTTTTCTACTCCATAGTTAATTTCTTCAAATAAACAATATTTTTCTACTTCATAGTTAATTTCTCCAAATAAACCATATTGTTCTACTTCATAGTTAATTTCTTTAAATAAAGTCATATTGTTCTACTCCATAGTTAATTTCTTCAAATAAATCATATTGTTCTACTTCATAGTTTTAACTATGACAATATGGTTTTAACTCTACTTCATAGTTAATTTCTTCAAATAAACCATATTGTTCTACATCATAGTTAATTTCTTCAAATAAACCATATTGTTCTATTTCATAGTTAATTTCTTTAAATAAAGCTCTAGTTGCTGGTGACGTGTTTCGCAAAGAATTGTGGGATGTATGTTTCCTCTAATTCAATCTACCTATGATGATGTCACGACACGCTGGTAAATATGATGGAAACGATGGTGTTAATAATGGAAACATGTTATGTATTTCTTCCCATTGTTCAATAATAGAATCAAAAAGGTTGTGGAAATTGAAAAGGAAGTACGTTTTAATGCTTTAACAAATAAAATAAAGTTGTCATTTTTCAAACAGAAGGGCAAACCCTTATAATTAACAATGTTGTATTTAATCACAGTCACGGAAAAGACCCTGTTGGTATTTACAATTAATGTACAATCATGTTATAACAGAGAGGAATTAAAGGACAAAACTGACGGCATATACATGTAGTAACGATAGAATGCATTAAATGAAAATTGTGTGACGGTAAAAATTCAATCCAAATTAAATAACACCCCTTCCTTGTCCATAGTTAGTTATGTTTTATCGATTTATATGGAATACGAATAACTATTTTGACTAAAGACATGTGATTTTTTCACAGTATTTGTCCTCTTTTTATTTACTTAAAATACGTTTGAAAATTAATTATTGACACATTTTGCCCATAATGCAATTTGGCAGCTAGGAAAATTGTAAAGTTTGGATTAGGCTATTAAAAAGACCATTTTAATTATAACTGTTACTAATTCAATTTCACATCTTAGCATCTGTGGCTGTTGAAAATTAATTAAGAATTTCCTCTGTCTTGTCCCAAAGGCTGGCAGTAAAACTATTACTGAAACGGAAATTCTGACAAAACTATAATATACATACCCATCTATATTAGTTTGAAACGCTAAAAAGTTAACACCAATAAAGCTCACTACGAAGTTCAGGTCTGTAAAAATAAAAAATCACAATTTTGTAAGGCCATAGAGAGGAGAGATACAGAAAGAAAATAGAAAGAAGTAATATCGTGTGAGAAAAGGAGGAAGGAAAGGTCAGTATAGTTTGACGATAACGAAGAGTAATGGTAGCAAACACAAAACATTTTGACATCATTCGCAAAAGGTTAGAAAAGGTTGCCAGAAAATGTTTAAATGTCGGGTTATATAAAGGGCATATAAAGGGTATAAAACGTTTTCATAACATTCAAAAGCGTGTTTTGATAACTTAATGCAAATATTCTAACATAATGTTATTTAAGTGTTGACAAAATATTTGGCATAAAATGTTTGCAAAATATATTTTGCAATAACATTTTGTGTTTTCATACAAAACGTTTTCTTGACCTATATATAACCCGACATTTTTACCAAAACCAAAAATCCAAAATATTACCTGTTAAAAACGTTTTTAAAACGTTGTTTGCTGCGAGTGGAAAAGCGTGTATAGGAAAGATTTAGAGATGAGATAAATCACAGGAGAGTAAGCGGGTAAATGTGTCCAAGTGACACAGGGAGAGAGGAAGAGAGCGGATGTCAATATACTGTCAAGTATATGACTATGAAACATTTGCAACCAAGCTAAAGCGAAGTACACCGTGACTTAATGTACCTGTTTGTGCCTAGAAGTGATTTTCTTTTGTGTGATAAAAGAAGAAATACGTAATACGTTCAAGTAATATATACAAATTCAATATCAGCCTTTCGGCATAAAAATAATTGTTATTTTTCCATTACAGGGAAAATTGGATTTTGTTATGATACATTAATATTCAAAGCAATATCTAAATCAATGAAATAGTAGAAAAGGGAGTGCTTGCAAAGCTAATGAATTATAACTTACACTCGCATCCTCTTTGAGATACATTTACAACATGTTCGCGCCGGAATCTTTCTGTGGAACAGCGATCATGAAAACCATATTGATACCATTGGTATGAGCGCAAAACGAACACGCCCAAATACCCGCTTGACTAGAATGTTAAAAGCACCAATCCGACCAAAATATTTGCCTGTTAGTGTAAGACGTGGAAAGATTTGAATCAAAATCAGGACATGGTTTTATAGATTATCTTTTAAAGGCAAGTGAGTTTACTGAGCCAGTGGACGCAGCTGATGAGATAAAGAGTGTATACTTAAAAATAGTAATATTTATGACTGTGATTGTTTTGGTAAAGCAACTCCATTTTATACCTACTTGAGTGATTATAGACAGCCAATATTCACGTTACTTGAAGTGTAAGTGGATTATTTATAACTCACAATTGTCTCTGGATACAAGTTTGTTAAATTGTAGAAGTAGGTCACATTTCAAGCGTGGAATATTTTAATCTATAAACTCACCAACAAAGCATAATACTTGTATTCTTTTACAAGGAGTTCTATTACCTCGGTTTCGATTGTTTCGCTTTGTAATAACACACTAGGATTAATTCTAGTTCTCCACACCTATCACCTCATCAACGGCATGATGATAACTATATATACGTCTAGCCCTTTTCTATTCACAGATTATCCATTGTATTCCTTTTGTTTGAGGTTCGTTGCCTCGACCATTACCTAGAGTAATGGAGAAGCTAACTGCCCAGAGACCGTTATCAACACAATAGCTCAAGATAACGGTCTCGGGCAGCGAGCTAAACAAAAGGAATACCATGGACATTCTAGAAACACTATGGAAAGGATCACAACATACATGTAGAATCTGAGTTGGTTACTATTATTTGGAAAAAATGCATTTACAGCTCGATTTTAATGCAAATGTTACATGGCAAGAGAAAATTATAGAAGGCTCCTGCAGTACGTATGACAGTAATTACATTTTAATTAGCATAACGAAGTAAATATTCATAAATAAAAAGTAACCGTTTCGTTGAATGTAAACTCAGTACATGTATATAAACTTGCCATTGGTTTTTAGAAGGAATCTGCCTTTATCCTTGCCCAACCCAAAAACGCTCAACGGTCCATGCAAATTAGCTGCTAGGCAAGAACCCCCGGGATACTACCCGACCAGGGGAGCTTCGCAAACTAACCTGCGGTACTCATTACAAGTCAAGAGGCTGGGGGTGCAAAGCCTTACTGTGACCTACCCATAATGGGGAGCACCATTGGGCACAACGTTACTAGGTCTTTCAAATATCTGCTTATACTCACATTTTTCTAAAATGTAAATCTCATGGTGTTGAAACAGATTGTAGTCCAAACTCTATATAATTTGCATTATTCATTAATCATTTGAATAACAATGGTCACGGGGTGAATAAACTCCAGCGGATGAAAGCAAGTGAAGAACCTACCAAACCACTTCAAATACAATTGTCAATTGAGATCAATTCTGTATTGATTTGATTAAATCACTTGCATTTGTCATTAAATAGACTCGCACGCAGGACACATGGGAAGAATATTACACTATCTCGAGGTGTTTTTATTTTGGGAAAAAACCCACAACTTTTACAAAATAATACATCAGTTTTTTCCATTTTGTTTTTTGGAAAATGAATACACTTTTACTACAAATTCGTTTATTTTTGCTCGCCGTATATGTAAGATAAACGAGTTCAAAACAGACCATCGCCATAGATAATCGGTGTCTTGTTGAGGTATGGTTCGCATGTTAGTCGCTCGGAAGGCTTGAGCCATTCGGGGTCTCGCCTTCCGAGCGACTAACATGCTCACCATACCTCAACAAGACACCGATTATCTATGGTAATGGTCTGTTTCTCACCCTTTATCTACTACGTAACACAAGGTGAACTAATGTAGACTTTTGCAATTGCCTAAAACGACAGTCCTCTTCGGTTAGTTAGGCACAACATTTTTAGGGACCTATAGCGCTATCGGTACCCGAAGAGGTACCGATGGCACTTTTTATCGTACCCTGAATATTTGTGCAGTGCATTTGTTTTTTATTTAACTGAAAAACAATAACACTATGCAACTCTTAATTATTATATCTCCAGGGAGCGATGTTGAGAGTCATCGGTACTTAACCGGGCACCTAGAGTTCTATAGGACCAAATTGAATGTGGTGCCTTACGTAAATATATTGCATATAGTATTCCTAAAACCGAACATTGGATGTATTGTATCGGAATTTAAAATATTATGGACTACATGTGAAGTTGTTATTTCAACTTCTACACTGAACCAAGGAGTATATCAAAAGGAAGATACGTGGTACTTGACAGTAGAAAGATAAAAAGAACCTAATGTCCTTTTTGCGGTACATGTAGTCACGTGACCTATCATTACAGTTCTAAATCTTTAGTGTCGTAACCTTTGGTAGATTCCTGCTTTCTTTCAACCACATCCCCACCACCCCATTAGAACTTTTACGTACTATACTTTAAAATATAGACATATTAGATTAATGGTCAGTAAATCACTCGCTCTTTACTAGCTATCAAACAATAATATCAAGTTTCTCGTTACATAGGCAAGTAGTTGAATAGTGTATTAAAGAAATGCCCGAGAAATTTCGCTAAGATAATGCAATGATTGATTGGTATCTTTGTCTATGGTGTGATTGATTAGTTCAAATTAATTGCATTGGCTATGAAGTGATTAAAAAGAGTGAGAGAGAGGCTAATAATATTTTAGTAAAACCCTTTACATGACGCGCTAGTTAAATAAAAGTACCAGGGGTCTTTTTATCTTTTCAGTTTCTGTTTTCCGTTTTCGTATTCGTTTTCGTATGTCATTGTTATTCTGAAGTGTTAGCCCCCTAGGTGTGACAAATCTTTTTATTCTAGCATTTTGTCACTTACTAATAAGTTGAAGTAAGTGAATTTTTGTTTTCGTGTTGGTAAGTTATGTTGATTTGTGACATGAAAACTAGAGTGAGAGGGTTGGTGCTAATCTAGACAAAAGAAGTGTCTAAAGTTGTACGGCTTCAATTGACTTGCGTTTGGTGTATAGGCACTAAAGCCCGATCCTGACTCCACATCGCAGCGCGATGCGATATGCTGCGATGCTTTTAAAACATCGCAGCATCGCGCGATGAAATTAAGATGTACATTTCAATTTCATCACGCGATGCTGCGATGTTTTAAAATCATGTGGGTCTGCATCTCCTTTTATGGTCATCCTGCCGACCTTGATTTTCCAGCAGCCATATTCTTTTTAACCCCTGTATACGCTATAAAGTTGAACAAAATCCAAAACGAGACTCTGAAATGGCCAAATATCGCCCAATGAGCGTATAGGTGGCGATTTAGTAATTACGTTATATCGATATGCAATGCAAAAGAATTGCAGTCGAGCGAAGGTAATTTATTCTATTCAATTTTCACAATAGCAATTGCTAATCTGATAATAGTTTAAATGTTTAGTTTTGGGGAGCTGATTCTTGTCAGTCATTGATCATACCGAAATGTAACAACATCAAAGATGAGAGGGGCGCTAGACCACTAAAACACGGGTGTTCCATAATCTTGTCTTATCCAGCCTTTATTGACACAGGCATCAACCACTATTGAAATAACTTCATACTGCAGTTACTGTCCGTTTTCCTATACACAATACACAGTGCTCTCACCATTGACGCGTGACCTCTACAAATGATGTACGTTGGAAGAATGGGCACTTGCCTAGTTAACATCACTGTGTGAGAAATAACCAGCAAATATTTTAGCTATTCTCCAAACTTCTAGCAAATATATTTCTCTAACATGACCTTTACAGCTACGTTAGATGTTCAGAAATAGTCACTTTTGTATCATACCGAGGGCAAGGCATAGCTATTGTTAATTGAATGGATTTGACCGAAAATATTGGTATGACCGCTCACTTCTGAAGGATGCTACAAAAAACGGTACAAGCTAATTTTAACTATTCTAAATAGGTTCTAGAAAATATAGTTTTGTAACATGTCCTAAATTTTTAGCTAATTTAGATGTTTGAGAGGGTCGCACTTTTGTCTATGAAAACGACAGATAACTAAAAATATGAAGAAATTATTTCCAAACCGTGTTAAGTCAACAATCATTATGTTGCTCATTTTCAATGCTGGTTTACAAAAAGCACGCCATTGTCTCATTTCGTGAACAAAGCCACACTTACCATTGTTTCCTTTCGTTTCCTTTATAATCGGTTACCCAACTGAAGCTATGAATACCAGCTTTATTGCGATATCGTATGAAAACAGACACTTGTGCACAACCAGAGAAGATCCGTTTTAATCAGTTGAGCTGTTTCAATGAGTGTTATCTTGGTTTAATAGCTTTTAATGGGGTTAAGTCCTGCAAAGGTCGAGATGAATTCTCTGTAACATAACTGCATCATTTGATTGGTACTACAAACTGAAAATGAGTTCAAAGACCAACTCTAATCCATGTCTTTTCGTTTCTGAACAATAGACTTACACAAACTGGAAAAAATGGATGTTGAAGTTATTAAAATATTGAAAAAGGTTTAAGGTGGAATATGAGGCATTTTCTGTTATTTAGGAAATGATATGAGCATGTTTTGATCAAATTAATTGAGTAGGGTTCAATATGCCTTTTGTTTGAAGCAAAGCGGACATAATGTTTTCATAATACATCAATGTAGATTTTCCTTGCATCCTAATAAAAATATCAACATAGTCAGTGATCTATCACTATGAAAAGGCTCATTAATATTTTAAGAGGTTTCAAAAGTTTTGCCGTTTGTACCCTTTTCAAAGCAAAGAGGTAAAAACAGGGTAACTGTTGGTGCGACACTTTCTGGATGGGTGGAAGTGCTATTTTAAAGATGTTCTTTTATATATAATAGAAAAAAACGATTTTGATATTTTACTGAGTATCATACTTTATTTGACCCAAAGTTAGAATTAATTTTGTTATCACAAATGTTAAGGTCTGTGTAGATATTATTAATTCACGGATATCTGATTAGATGATATCATGTAATAGACAGTTGATTCGATTGGTTTAGCAATTTGAACCTCAAATGAAAAGCAAATATAAATATTCGAATGTTATTGGTATTACGCCAGCATGCATAGAATATAATATCACAACTATAACAGCGTTTGTCATACTAATGTTGTCTTACTCGACCACATTAGGAAGCGTCAGTGATTTAGTGTAAACGTTGCACCAAAATAATTCTATTTATATAACTATTTTGCCTCTTTCCCCGGAGGAACCCAATGCAATGAGGTTAAGTGTACATTTGGTAAATATGTAACGATTCTCGATTTTTACGGTTATCTGAAAACCTATTTGTCAAATGAATTCAAAATCGGTAATACAATACAATATTATGAAGCTAAACAATTTCAAATGGGTGTTTCCTGGCATGGCTATTTCAAAACACAACAGAATACTAAATAGTTGTTGTTTGTTGATGGTAAACGAACTTGATGAACTATCCATCAAACACAAAAACCTTTTTTAAAACATTTTAAACATGCTATGTTTTGGGTTTCGGTTCAGATAAACGTTTTAATAACATAAAATGTTGGGTTATCATTATTATAATAAAGGTCAGGAAAACGTTTTAAAACGTTTCGTAAGAAAACACACTGCAACAATATTTTTTAAATGTTTACAAAATGTTATTGTAAAATATTAATTGCAAACATTTTAGGCAAATATTTCGTCAACACTTAAATAATATTATGTTACAATATTTTCAGTAGGTTATCATCAAATGCTTTTGAATGTAATGAAAACGTTTTATACCCTTTATATGTTCTTTATAATGACCCGATATTTAAACGATTTCTGGCAACCTTTTCTAACCTTTTACGAATGAAGTCGAAAACGTTATGAGTTTGCTGGGTGTTTCCTATTCTAATATCTAAAGTTAAAAAAACCTAAGGGAGACGGTCGCGTTGGTAAAGTCTGTTTATTACTGACACGAAGCGTTGGTAAAGTTGGTACAAGTAAAATGTTGCTTACGAAATTTGTGAGAATATTTTTTTCGAGAGTTGAATGGTTTACACTAGACAGAATGGTGAACAAAAGATTTAACAAGGCGTCCTGTCATGATTTTCTGAGTTTGAACAAACCCAAAGATTGACGATTTTTGAACATTTCTAATAAATATGATAATAATATTAAAGATTATTTTGCATACACACAGATTTTGTCAAGGTCACGAAGACTAGATATATTGTTAAATATATTCAAAAAGTCATCATTTTAATATGTGAATTACAAAATTTTGATTGAAAATTACAACGCTACAGATTCAGTAAATTTATAAATGAGAATATAATGTTTGCCAGTATGACGAATGTATGAAGAATAAATTGTACGGGTGTCTCTCGGTTTTAACAATTGTGAAGAAATAATATTAAATATGCAACTTTTCTTAGGATTCAATCACACTGCAATTTTGTTTACTAATATGTCTTCTTTAGGGATGCGACCAGATTCCAGAATGTTGTCAAAGTTGTCGCATATCTACAAATAATATATGAGTGTTATCTTGAAATCATTAAGGGCTGGGGTATGAACGTTTGGACAGTATTTATTGTGGGACATTAGAGCACATCAGACATATCGAATTGCATTCTGAATACGAAGAATGTCATTCTGATATCAAATAATTTTGATTTTTTGAAATTCGCAATTTAATACACATTTTATGGCAAATCATTAAAATTGATATTTTTGATATTTAACAGTACTTGAAGTAAACTTTATAAATCTGATGATTTATACTTAAAGTGTATGTAGGTGGGATGAAAAGCCGACGATCAATTGAAAATTTTGACCTTTCGTATTGAAGATATGGAT
Source organism: Amphiura filiformis (assembly GCF_039555335.1). NCBI lineage: Eukaryota > Metazoa > Echinodermata > Ophiuroidea > Amphilepidida > Amphiuridae > Amphiura > Amphiura filiformis. The sequence goes on along the minus strand of NC_092647.1, from coordinate 63,496,074 downwards.
TTTTTCCCAAAACACCAAAAAAATTAGGTCTTTTTGGGAAAAAATCCATATCTTCAATATGAAAGGTCAAATTTTCAATTGACCGTCGGCTTTTCCTCCTGCTACATACACTTTAAGAATATATCATTAGATTTATATAATTTACTTCGAGGACTGTTGTATATCAAAAATTTGAAAAATATTAAATTTTTATAATTTGTCATAAAATTTGTATTATATTGTGATTTAAAAATTCAAATGAAAATTCTGAGATTCATGTCTCACAAAATATCGAAACGAATAAACGACATGGATCTTCGAATGATAGAATAAAGCACGAAAGCCTCCTTGCTATTGTACAAGTAGGCAGGACGTCACTCATAAAACATGCCCTGTTTGAACCACCGGCATAAAGTATTGGACAAGACTTAATAATTCAAAAAATGTTATACTCCATCGTTGATTGGTATTTGATCAATAAGGTATCGCTTTTATCGCATCCCAAGTTCCCAACAAAACCCGCTCTACCTCATTGGCCAAAGAAACAATTGCAATCGCTCAGCGATGTAGTATAGATTCAACTAGAGAGCTTAACGTCGGTATATTAGCAACTTTAATAAATAAATTAGGCCAAAGAAATCATTGGGTTGTGAGTTAAAAAAAAATCACGCAAACACACAAGATTGACTAATACTGCGATGCTGTATTTTAGGTTTTGTTTGCAGAATTTTCTAAACTATACCCGTTTTAGAATTTTCCTTATCATTTATAAACACGTCAGATGTTCGTCCTGCAATTATTAGAATCATCGTTCAACTTCAAGTCTATATATCAAGTTCATTCACACAGTTATTGTATTGGTTGTTATTCGTGATTCTTGGTGTCAATTCTGGTCAAACATCTTGACGAATTACCCTTGCAGCATGTTATCACAACAAGGTAAAATCATAATAGCCTTTTGTATATCACCACATGTTCATGAAACATGTGCATTTGGTATAGGTAGATGCGCGACCAGTTTGAACACTGCCTTAGTTGCTGTTTCTTGCTTTATTTTCTCTCTCATATTTCTCAAAATAACACCTACCAGCTGCTACACCACGTGTTCATAATGTGATTAAAAACAAAAGGGAATTGTAATTGATTGGGAGTGGAGACATAAAATCTGTTAGTTAAAAGACGGTTGAGACACAAGGGGTCATTCAGCGCTAGGATATCCTGGTGCGTGGTTTTGAGTATATCCTGGTTAACCTTGTATATGCTACCTTACATTGTGTGGATGACATTTCAATAACTGCATTGCTTTATCAAAATTGGAAAACTTAAAATGTTTTTAATATTAAGTTATAATTATGGGTGGTTTTGGGACAAATTGATATTGAACGTGGTGATTATATCCAAGAGTGAGAATTAGGATTCATTCCCGTGGATTATTCATTGTGATGATGGTGGTAGTGACGGTGGTAGAGGTGACGGTAGATGAGATATGGGTGTACTTACTGGTAAGGTGGTAGTGGGGTGGTAGTTGTTATTTAAGTATGGTGGTACCTTTTGTTTTCAGATTTATACAGTTTATAGTCAAATGATTTTAAACTGTATTGTCTTTGAAAATTGCTGTGTCTTTTAGACATGATAAGGTGAATGGTAAAATGAATCCAAATCCAAATCAAAAAGTCTGCGAGACTGAAATAACAATTTAGCAGCTATCGTATTATGATGGTGCTTTTCTTATGATGTTATGATGTCAGATATCAGACCAATAATTAGATCGATCTACCGACTGACTAAACCTGTATTATTTAAAATAACAATGTAGTGTTTTTTTTCACTGACTTTGGTTTGGCATTACTTTCAATCTATAGGTCCAATGACTTACATAGATCATGGTAAATGACATACATGATAACATTCACGACATTATTATGTGGGCCGATATTAGGGACTGGGTGAGGTCACCTAAAACTTAATCAGTCTTTACGATGTAGAAACAACATCCATTGTCAGTGTAATGTGATTTCCGACGAAATGCTGCATATGTTGCACTATTTTCATCAATGCTATGTAATAACTTGAATTGTAGTTTGAAACTGGTTTAAGAATAGCCGCAAATCTGCTCAACCATGATCAAATGCATTAATAATATTGAGAATGAGTAATTAAACAAATTGAAATTGATTGAAGATGAACAAGTAGCACGTAGCGATCCTGAAAGACCTGATTAAGAGAAATAGACACACTGTCGGGAATCATCTACTTTGCTATTTTTAGATTTAAAGGGAATTTATCATTAAACCTTTAAAATATGATAATCAAATATAAGACCAGATTTGCCGATTCTGTATTTATTATTATTATTATTATTATTATTATTATTATTATTATTATTATTATTATTATTATTATTATTATTATTATTATCATTATTATTTTTATTATTATTGGCTTCATCAAATCAGATATGGCATAAAGGCTACTACTAATTTAGAATCAAATATTTGTCGTGATACACCTACACAGGAGAACCAGACAATAGAAAACAATAACGGGTCAGTTTTGATTACTTTCTTCATACAGCTCAACAGAATAACAGCATCTTAGATAAACTTGTTATAAATCCAAATTAAAATGGTCAAGGCTATTTAATTTACAAAAGAAGATACTTTGTCATCAACTGGCTACAAATGTGTAGTTTGACATTTAATGGATAAATATAGCGCAATTGCAGCATATATAATAGCTTCTAAAGTAGTAATTTTCTAGGCCATTATGCTAGCAAATTCTGTCTACAGAATGTCTGCAGAAAGTTTAATTGATAATTACTGTCACATTCAGCCAATTTTTGGATGCAATGTAATCTTTCCCAGAACAAAAGGACATTGTGAATGTCACCTGTAATTCGATGATGTCGAAATCGCCCTTTCTTGTCTTTTACCAGAATAACAAACATGATGTATCTTCATTTTTGTTAGTTCCGTTTATTTTGTTTGACATTGCGAAGAATGTGCACAATAGTGCATTAACAGTAGAGCCTACATTGTAAATTTGCTTAGCCTTTAAAACACTGGTGACGATGGACGATTGAGGGGAATAAGGTAATTGATTCCCATCATTTCAGTGAATTATAGAATGCCGGTTATGTAATACAGAAATTAGGCTGACTATCAAACTATCTGGGTTTTTACTCTAAAACCACTCTCTTTAAAGTGTTTTATGATAAACTAAACATACAATCTACGGTTATATTCATATAAATTATTCATATTTGTACGTGAAACACTATTTAAACGATTCGTCTTATTCGGTTTTGTATTTTATTTAAGAGAGCCGCGTGTTTATTGCTATTAAAACACTATTATACAAGCTTTGTTAGTGATGTATTTATGCCATAATTAAGCTTATTGTACATCCTGTATGTATGCCTAGTAGCACATTACATAAACACTTTACATTGATTACTTTTCTCTCTGACCTTGGTCTTATTCGTTCTTGTGCTGAGAATTTATTTTCGATAATTGAACATTTTTAAATCCGCGTGTGTCTTTAATACACATTTATACAAGATTTGTTAGTTATCTATTTACGCCATAATTAAGGTTATTGTATATATGCCTAGTTTCACATTTCATAAACATTTCACATTGATTATTTTCCTCTCTGATAATATTGCCAATGCGTACTTTGTACTTAATTATTGACTTGATCAAATCAGAAAGGATTTTAACCCTATACTTTATGTCATTCTAAAGGGTTGAATAATGACCAAAATATTATTCTTTTAAAGATGATATTATAGTATTTCAACTTGTGAAACTTCCATAAATTCCCAATACAAAGTGCATATTTTAATTCTGAATAACGAATTAAAAATATTCTGGGCATTTTGTTATACAAGACCCACCATTTTAGCATACATGTAGCCGCCACCCATATATCATTATTGTTTCGAACACATCTTGACCATGTATATATAACAGCGCAATTGTAGCATAAATAACATCTTCTAAAATAGAAGCTTTCTAACTACTATACCAGCATATTATGTCCATAAAAAGTTATTGGTAATGACTATCAGCCAATATCTGTATGCAATGTAACCTTTCCAGAACAAAGGACATCTGTGAATGTCACCTGTAATTGTATATCGAGGGCTTAGAGCAAGAACTAGCTATGTCCATAATTACATGTTACTCATTTCGGCAACAAATGGACGATTAATTCTGCCCACAATAATATAAAGTAAGTGACTGTGGGGTATGTACATAGTCACTTACGTCCAACTAACAATGCTAACTGTTTTTAAATGACCATGCATATACCCCAAAGTCACTTGCATTTATCGTGGAGGGCAAAATTAGCCATCCATGTGTTGCCGAAATGAGTAACATGTAATTATGGACATAGCTAGTTCTTGCTCTAAGCCCTCGATATCTATTTGAGTGATTATAGATGGCCTAAATACAATATTCACACTAACTGAAATGTAAATGCTTTATTTATAGCTCACAATTGTTTCCTGATTTCCAGGTTTTTTAAATTGTAGAAGTAGGTCACAATTCAAGGGTGGACTTTTAAATTGAACATTTTCATCTATGAACTCACCTGCTAATGCATAATACCTTTATTCTTTTCCAACGAGTTCTATTCCCACTGATTCGAGTGTTTCGTTTTGTAATACCGAGCTACAAATAATACACTACGATTAATTTGAGTTGTCCACACCTGTCACCTCATCTACGGCATGATGTAACACAAGGTGCTGGACTGATTGATATAGACAATTGCCTTTGACCAAAAACAGCAATCCTCTTTAGTTAGTTACGTTGTATATTGAATTTAGTGTGCTTCATAGACAGTTCTTAAAACCGAACATGGAATGTAATGTATCGACCTTTAAAGCAATACAAAGCCTTGCTGCTCATTCTGCTTAAACATCACACTTGTTATTTACTAATAAATAATATATATTATATTGTACATTTATTGCATCTTTAACATAACAGTATTGATTACAGTAACATTATTTTCACTGTTCACGAAAAAGGAACCCATCTATATTGTCTATTTTTAGAGGTTGGTGTTAATTGCCAGCAGACATCAAAGCCATGATTGGAATGGCTAAAGGAAGACTGATTAAACTTCAGGATCTGTGGAAAACGATCGAAACCTTGTAACAGAACTGACAATGAAACAACAAGATACTGCTACAGAATGTACTCCTTTATGGCTATGACTAAAGCAGATGAGAACTGGGTTCTTGCTCCCGAGATGTGGTTCTGGAGAAGAATGCTAAACATCAGTTGGAAGGAAAAAAGAACAAACAGAAGCATCCTTGAGGAGCTTGGTGTGAAGAGGCAGCTGTTGTGGAGGCAGTTGGTAACAAGAAAGTTAACCTACCTTAGGCACACCCACAGAGGAAGTGGCAGTGCATTAACACTCCAGGTAATAGGGGCAAGTTGACGGGAAAATGAAGAGAGGACGACAGAAGAAACAGTGGTTTGACAACATCAAAGAATGGTCAGGAATGAACCTAATGCAAGCTAAGCGTCTAGCTCCGAACAGAACAGTTCAGAAGAAGAGATAAGGAGATGCAGCCAGATGGTAGCCAATCGTAAGTGACGGCGGCCGAAAAAGAAGAAGGAGAAGAATGTGAAAACATAGTCTGTTTTTTCGAATGTGTTAACGCAACATGTTTCTCTTATTTTAAAATAGTTGTTTTTTTCACCCAAATTAACGCCATCTCATCAGCAGCTCCCACAATATTCATTTGAGAACAACAACTTTTCTTTCAGTTTCTCATTGTTAATTTGGAATATCGCTAACATATAACGTGTATTCTGAGGTGGGTGCTTTGTAAATGGTAGCATTATTAAATGTAGGATGGCAAATATTTTTGCTTTAAAAGCAAACCTAAATGTCCTATTCATCCACGTTATCTGCATTCGTTTTTCACTTCCTTGACATTGATTTATTTTCTGCATATTGTTTTGCACCTGCTTCCGCAACAGCTGCTTATAATTAATGTACGGAGTAAAAGTATTTTTGTTCTTGTTTTTTAGGTATGGATAGTCAAGTAAATAACCTCACCGTTTGCTTAAACATTCTTTACTTTTACCCTCATGTTATATTAATATGAAAAAAATAACACGTGATGATAAGCAATAATTACACTATTTCGTTTGGCTTATTGGCCTTTGGTAAAAGAACATTTTCATCCATTTTAAGTAACAAGATTTCTCTCTTTCTTAAAAATGACATTTTATTTTTACCCGATAATGCACACACAATGGCCATAAGCTTAATTATTGCAAGTTCCCTAAAATAAAGGGTTTCTCTAATAATGAAGTAACAATCAATAGGGTTCTATCGATTCTACATTAGGCCCTATATGATAATATGTCAAGAATCTTGCCATGAACCAATTCAGACTGGCCCAGCCACATGGGAAAAGGCGATGACATCGGCGTGATTATTCAGAACCACAAAGAATAATTTACGAAAAGGTAGTTTGATATTTTAAAATTTATTTTGGTCCATATCCAAATAGGATTCAGCATTGGAACCAAAGTGTTTATTTGAATAAGATAAATGGTGACGACAGAAACTTGTCAGGTCCGGAAGAAAGCACAGAAAGAGAAGGCATGAATCTTCCTGAGATTGTACGTGAAAAAGATGGACTTTATATATATTCACCTGGATAAGCAGACTATCGCAAAAAGTATCCTTTACTTTTACGATACAAGTCACGTGACCTATCATGGACCAGTGTCGTAATCTTTGGAAGATCTGTCTATGCCTCATAGATTAGATTATATTTACGAAATAAAGGGTAATGCATTGTCCTTTACAATAAAATAATGTCCTATAAAAACGTTTTATTTAAACTTTTTTACATTCTTAGTCAGCTAAATATTATTTTAAAAGGAAATATCATTTTTGTAAAATATTTGTTAAAGGAAAAATTATCGCGGAGTTACCGTCATACAAATAATGGGCTCCCCACAGTTTTCTAAAATGAACGAAACTTGTTTACAACTTCACATCTTTTGTTGCGCGTACTGCTATTCAGAGGAGGGTGCGCGTGCGAGTATTCACGCACTGCGTCTACGCAACAACGCAACGCCAAATAAACTTACTGCAGTAATTTTCCTTGTCTTTAAAAAAATAGACATAGGTGGGAATCGAACCCGGCACCTTCCGGTTCTGAATCAACAGATAGTATCACTAAGCCAACTTCCTATCTGCATACATACGCGCACAATCGAAAAATATAAATCTATGAGCGTGTTACGCGTTATCAACACTCATGATGACGTGGGAAGTCGTCTACCTCAACCTGATAGACGACATCCAAAATCATGCGATTGTCCAATCAGATTATGTGTCTACTAATAGACCACTCCCACTGACTAAGAATGCAGAATAATGGGCTCTCACGTAACAAATCACAGTGCGCGATTTTGAATAATGGGTCGTAAGAGTAATAGAATCTCAAATATGGTAACCTATTAGATTATTGGTCAGCTATCTAATAGTCGAACTTCTTATACCAGATATCAAACCTTTTCCCACAATATCAGGTTTCTCTTTACATAGGCAAGTAGTTGAATAGAGTATTAAAGAAATGCCGAAGAAATGTCGCTTAGATAAAGCAATGATTGATAGGTATCTTTGTCTATGGTGTGATTGATTACTTCAAATTAATTGTATTGGCTATGAAGTGGGTGTGTGTGTGTGTGTGTGAGAGGCAGGGAGCAGTGGCGTAGCTTGGGTCATCCGATTGGGGGGGCACCGGGTCTGATGGAGGGGGGGCACAAGCCGTTTTTCGGCCATTTCCCCCCGTGCCCCTATGACGCTACGCCACTGGTAGGGAGAGAGATGGAGAAAGAGAGATCACAGATAGATAGATTCTTCATTCCTGGGTAAAAAAAGTGGATGTTTAACTGAGAATTAGTAAAATATTTGATAAAACTTAAAAGCGCTCAAATAGCGACATTTTCACGTATTTTTTGTGGGACTTGAGAGCACATCAGACATATCAAATTGCATTCTAAATACGAGGAATGTCCTTCTGATATCAAATAATTCGCGATATAATACACATTTATAAACGGGTGTTATTCGTGATTCTTGATGTCATTTCTGGTCAAACATCTTGACGGATTCCCCTTGCAGCATGTTATCACAACAAGGTAAAATCATAATAGCCTTTTGAATATCACCACATGTTCATGAAACATGTGCATTTGGTATATAACGTACATGCACAACCAGTTTGTTCAATGCCGTAATTCCTGTTTCTTGCTTTATTTTCTCTCTCATATTTCTCAAAATAACATCTATCAGCTGCTACACCACGTGTTCATAATGTGATTGAAAACAAAAGGGAATTGTAATTGGTTGGGAGTGGAGACACGAAATCTGTTAGTTACAAGACGGTGTGACACAAGGGATCATACAGCGCTAGAAAATCCTGGTGCGTGGTTTTAAGTACATCATGGTTAACCTTGTATATGCTACCTTACATTGCCTGGATGACATTTCCATAACTAATTTACATTGTTTTATCAAAATTGGGAAATTTAAATCGTGTATGGCTAGACACAAGAAAACGTTTTGAATATTAAGTTCTAATTATGAAACAGTGGATGGTTTTGGGACAAATTGATATTGAACGTGTTACTTATATCCAAGAGTGAGAATAGAATTCATTTTGATGATGGTGGTAGTGGCGTGTATACTTACTGTGGGTGTGGGTGTACTTACTGAGACGGTGGTAGTGGGTTGTGGTAGTTAAGTGTGATGTACCCTTTTGTTATTAGATTTATTTATAGTCTATCGTCATGTATTTCTAAACTGTATTGTCTTTGAAAATTGTTCTGTCTTTGCGATATGATAAGTTAAGTAACACAAATCAAAATCAAACGAAATCACGCGAGCATGAAAACAGTAACTCTCGTTGTGTTATGATGGTGCTCTCCTTATGATGCACCAGACTTTCTTTCTTCGAAACGAATTTGAATGATGCGAATGAATACTTTCAATTTCATACCAACAACCATAACAATGATATCCAATAATAATGATCCAATAATGATGACCAATAATTACATTTTTTAATGATACCGACTGATTAAACCTGTATTATTTTGAATAAGAATGTGTTTTTTTTTTTTTCATTGGCTTTGGTTTGGCATTACGCTAAATCTATCTATTGAGGGTAGACGAGGTACTGTTGGTCGAAGCAACTTAAAAATCGATTTTCATTATCTAGTTCAATATATTATTGAAAATTAACACCTTGATGTTTTGCAAAAGGCCATTCTACAAATCGTATACTTTGCAAACTTGCTTAATTTATTGTTGTTAATGAGTTATGTACGTTTTACAAAAGTGTTGTTGTTTCAGCCCTCTTTACAACGTAACTCAAGAACCGCAGCACCTATAAAAATATATCTGTGATATTTTAATTCTTCTATACGCTCGCTATGAATTGAGCAATGCAGTTTTTGCCAAAGCTCATTCGTAAGATGCTGTGAACTACCAAATCACAACAGTTTAAAATAATTAATAACCTTAATTGTCAGTGTAATGTGATTTTCTAACGAAATGCTGCAATATTTAACACATCATCAATACTATGTAATAACTTGAATAATAGTTTAAAATTGGTATATGAATGCCCGCAAATCTGCTCAACCATGATCATAATGCATTAATAATATTGAGAATTTACATTTGTGCTAGTGAGTTGTTAATAGTTAACAGTATATGCCAATTGTGACCATGTCAAAATGAATAATTAAACAAATTGAAATTGATTGAAGATGAACAAGTCGCAAAAAACGAATGACCTGATTAAGAGAGATGCGCACACTGCCGTGAATCGTCTATTCTTAGGTTTAGTGGGGATTTATCATTATTATTAACCTTGTTAAATACAATAATTAAATACAAGACCAGATTTGCTGAATTTATATTCTGTTCAACAGAATAACAGCATGTTAGATGGCACACATATGCTTGTTATACATCCAAATTAAAACGGTCAAGGCTTTTTAAGGCTTTTTAATTTTGCATTATGCAAGATACTTTGTCATCAAGTGGCTACAAATGTGTAGTTTTATGGATAAATATAGTGCAACTGTTACATATAACATCTTCTAAAATAGCGATTTTCTAGGCCACAATGCTAGCAATTTCTGTCTACAGAAAGTTTAATTGGTAATTACTGTCACATTCAGCCAATATTTGAATGCAATGTAACCTTTCCCAGAACAAAGGGACATGTGTGAATGTCACCTGTAATTTGATGATGGTTATGACGCAATCATTTCATGTTATCAGTCAAAAGTTCTGTTTCTTGCCTTTTATTAAGATAACAAACATGATGTACCTTCATTTTTGTTAGTTCCGTTTATTTTGTTGACATTGCGAAGAATATGCACAATGTCGCTACTGTCTCTAATAGTGCATTGGCAGTAGGCCAACATTGTAAAATTTGCTTGGCCTCCAATACGCTGATAACAAGTTTTTTTTTAAATTGTAGAAGTAGGTCACATTTCAAATCTATTATCTCACTTGCAAAAGCATAATGCCTTTATTCTTTTCCAGCGAGTTGTGATTCGAGTGTTTCGTTTTGTAATACCGAGCTACAAATAATACACTACTATTATTTTACCTATCCACACCTGTCATCTACGGCATGATGACTATTATTCCGCAGGACCTAAAAAATCTCCGCTCTCCCCGTGGTTCATCTGTTAATGACGGGGCAGAAGATCCACGATAAAAGACCTTGTTACAGTCGCTTCGGATGAGAGTAGCGACCGATTGTCGGCTACATTAGCCTGTCCAGTAACCCGACCAGCTATTTACGGTGACCCCTTCATCAGGTCACTTGTGCCTGGCCGATGTTACGTCAGCGTTATGTCCTAGATTCCAGATATGCTCGACATAAAAAACCCATTAAATTTGTAATACTTGATTCCGATTTGAACAAACAACACAATACGTTCTGTGAATTAACAGTGTTGGCAGTCCAGTCCCGGGGTCCAGTCTCTCAAAACGCTTGTCCTGTTCATGTCATGGCATCACGGTAGTTTCAAGGACAAATCTGTCTCGTTCGAAGCAACTTGTTGTTTTTTGCTGAATATCAATTTCTAACGACATAATTTCTCAAAAAAGCATTTTCATGCATCAAAATCAAACAGGTCCAAGAAAACTATCGTATTATGATGCAATAGACATTCTTTCTTCAAAACGAATTTGAATGTACGAATGAATATTTTCAATTTCATACCAACAACCATAACAATGATATCAGACCAATAACTAGATACATATTTTAGTGATACTATTTTTTAAATGTTCATCGGCTTTGGTTTTGAAACTTTCGCATTACTTTCAATCTCAAGGCCCAATGACTTACATATGGCAAATGGTGTACATGATAGCATTCACGACATTATTACGTGGGCAAGTATTGGGGACTGTGTGAGGTCACCTACAACTTAATCAGTCTTTTTATGCAGAGGTGACATTCATTGTCGGTGTAATGGAATTTTGAGGGGATGCAATATTTAACACATCATAAATAATGTGTAATAACTTGAACTGTAGTTGGAAACCAGGTTAAGAATTGCCGCAAATCTGCTCAACCATGATCATAATGCATTAGTTATATTGACAATGTATATCTCTACTAGTGAGTCGTGATTAATTAACAGTATATGCCCATCGTGACCATTTTCAAAATGAATAATTAAACTAATTGAAATTGATTGAAGATGAACAAGTAGCAAAAAAGAAGATTGCGAGCCTGAATGACCTGATTAAGAGAAATAGGTACACTGTCATTAATCATCTATTTTTAGATTTAAAGGGGATTTATCATTATATTAACCTTGTTCTTCTGTAATTATCTGTCCATTTAGAATAGTTTTAGTATCAGAAAATTTGGATATTAAATAACCTATTAAATATAAGACCATATTAACTGAACCTATTATATATAACGTATAAGACCATATTAAATGAATTAAATATAAGACCAGAGTTGCTTATTTGGTATGTATATAATGCCTATTTTATTCTATTTTTAAGGGGGATATTTTGAATCAAATATTTAGAGCGATACACCTACATAGTTTTTGTATTGTTTTACAGGAGAGTCAGACAATAGAAAACAACAACGGGTCAGTTTTAATTACTTTATTCATACAGCTGAACAGAATAATAGCATATTAGATGACACAGATAAACTTGTTATCAAGACGAGGAAATAAATTAAAATCCACATTAAAATGGTCAGGTCTTTTCTTTTGAATTAAAAAATATATATTATTGAAAAAAAAAACACTTTGATGTTTCGCGAAGTTCATTTTACAAATCATATACTTTGAAAACGTTCTTGATTTGTTGTTGTTAATGAGGTTTTTTTTCAAAAGTGTTGTTGTTTCAGCCCTCTTCACAACATAACTCAAGAACCACAGTACCTACAAAAATATATCTGTGATAGTTGAATTCTCCTACACACTCGCTATGAAATGATCAATGCAATTTTTTTCCAAAGCTCACTACCATTCGCAAGATGCAGTGAACTACCAAATCGCAACAGTTTAAGATAGTTGATAACCTTAATGTTCAGTTTGACACTACGCTAGCAAACTCAGTCTATAGAAAGTTTAATTGGTAATTACTGTCACATTCAGCCAATATTTGTATGCAATGTAACCTTTCCCAGAAGAAAAGGACATTGTGAATGTCACCTGTAATTTGATGATGGTTATGACGCAATCATTTCATGTTATCAGTCAAAATCGCTGTTTCTTGCCTTTTACCAAGATAACAAACATGGTGTACCTTCATTTTTGTTAGTTCCGTTTATTTTGTTGACATTGCGAAGAATATGCACAATGTCGCTGCAGTCTCTAATAGTACATTGACAGTAGGCCAACATTGTAAACTTTGCTTTGCCCTCAATACGCTGTAACGATGGACGATGGGCGATTGAGGGAAATAAGGTAAATTATGGTTTTCCATGATTTCAGTGAATTATAGAATGCCGTTTACGTAATACAAAAATTAGACTGACTATCAGATCATCTTTTTAAACTGCCTGGCTTTTCACTCTAAAACCACTCTCTTTTCTGTGAGTAATATCTATGATAAGTATCTACATTCCAATCCTGAACGCGTTTCAGAAACAAAATAGCCAAAGCTTTAAATTTTAAAGAAGGATATTGCATGCAGGATAATTTGTCATCGAATGGCTATAAAACGTTCAGCTTGACATATTTTTGATTAATATAGCACAATTGTAGCATCAATATCATTAAGAAATACAAAATTTCTAGGGCACTATACCGGCAAATTCTGTTCAAAGAAAGTCTACAGAAAGTTTAATTGGTAATGACTGTCACATTCAGCCAAGATTTGGATGCAATGTAACCTTTCTAGACCAAAAGGACATTTGTGAATGCCACCTGTAATTTGATGACGGTGATGACGTTATCATTCAAAATTGCCTGTTCTTGCATTTTTCAAGATTGCTCAAATATTAGCTTGGTGTACCTCCATTTTGGTGAAATCTGTTAGTTTTGTTCATCGCATGTGTGCAAAAGGCATATCGTTGTTGTTACTTATAGTACATTAACAGTACAAGTAAATTTTGCTTAGCCTATAAAAATCAACAATCTTTGGTAGGTGCACGTTTTAAGATTAAAGGCCCATTCAGTGATTTTCTCATCCGGACGATCGTAAAAATCATCAAAATTTAGATTTTGGTACCTTTGTCATTGCCATAGATGTGCTAACATAGCCTGCCAGTGGTTCGGCCGAAAGCCATGTATTTAAGACAAAATAAAACATTTTACACGAATCTGTAATTTAGATACTGACAGCAAATTAGCAACATGTATTTGAATGGGGCTTCAACTTCGTCAGTACTGCTGTTTTCTTCGTTTTTTGCCAAATTTGTCATTTCAAAAATACCAAATGACAATGTGAATGACTTATCCTTCACTTTTAAGCAATTTATAAATAATTTTAATTTTTTTACACTTGCGCTGGGATCACTGAATGGGTCTTTAATAATGTGTGGGGGTGAGTGGGTGTGGGGGTGAGTGTGGTGTAAGGTTTTGGGGATGCTGGGTGTTGGTAGGTGAAAGGGATGCTGGTTGTGTGTATGTTGTGGTTATTATTGTTGTGATTCAAGAGACAAAAGCCTTCTTCAAAATAAAACATGAGTTTATCAATTAGGACAATATAAATCTATATGACATCTGTTTTATCATAATCCGGTAACACATTAGTTTGATTATTAAGTTATATGTGTCTTAAATCAAAGTGCTCTTTGAATTAGGTAAATGTAATACAGGTCATTATATTCAGTGGCGTGCGCAGCACATTGAAAGAATCAGGTGGGGACAGGTTGTTCAGTTCCCCCGAATGGAGTCTGATTTAGGTGTGATTTTAGCGTTTACCCCCGAATTTCCCCCGAATGACCAATAAAAGTGGGGGGGCACGTGCCACCTCCCCCCGTTGCGCACGCCACTGATTATATTTCATTGCTTATTGAATCATCGCCCCTTAATTAGCTGACCAATGACTTACAACATGTACAAGACAATGTCGTATACAAAATAGTAAAATTAAGAGTAATATCTCAGCTTTTACTCAAGATTCTAAATCTGAATTGCTTGAATTTTGTGACTGTAATTGAACGGAAAAAAAGCAAGCAAAATTGTATGTTTTTGGCCCTTATTTCCAATAATTAGCCAAATATCAAAAACTAACTTTTATTGCCAGTAATCAGGATTAGGATTAATTTGGCTTTTTTTTTTGATCGGGAGTAGTTGCTGAATTGATATCATTAGTGTACCACACACATTAACTTGTCAGGTGGTTATGTCATGAGCAATATTTAAATGAATATTAAAGCGTCAAATTTTACAATATCGATAAAGACTTTGATCACATAGACGCTGTAGGACTTTGTTAAGGTTATATCAAAGGTTATTATTAGGTGTTCTCATCACAGTGGCTCCAAGCAAATATTTGTTCTTTTCCAAGTCATCTTGGACATTATTTACTTGTTGGTTCTATAAAAACCAACCGAATGAACCGATTGCCTTTATTGAACGTTACGACGTCTGAGATCAGGTTCTTCTCTTACATGTTTAAATGTTGGTCATTTATTAGTGGAAATGTTCATCAACTGAATGACCTTGATTATGTTACACTAATTGTAATACCCATGTTTTGACAAGTATTATGGTCAATTAGCCCAGCTTTTAAGGACAATATCTAAATAGATATGTAAGTACCCTTTGCTGCTGCAAATCAACTATATATTAATAACATTTTGGGCTGGGATATACGTAAAGGAATCACTCGCATGTTTGTTGGGATGGGTAGGGCACTCTGCAGGTTTATACGATTGGTAGGTATTCCTCTACTCGTTTAAATGCATAGGTTTCAAAAATTAATATATACAAATACTAGTCCTGGAAAGTACCCGCAAGGTCTGACGGGTCCCGATGGTAATTTATAATATCTCTTTCTGCGCTACATACACGAGATAATGCCTGAAGCAAAGGAGTCATTTTTGTCAGTATTTTGAAGATTTTATGACGATTAGTTTGCAATATTAAGTGTCACAAATCTGCAAACACAAAACGTTTTACAGAAAATGTCGGGTTATATGAAGGGTCTAAACAGATTTTAATAACACTCATAAAACATTTTGAAAAGGTGATGAAAAAATTCTAAATAAATGTTATTTAACTGTTAACAAAAAAGTTTGAAAAAATGTTTGCCCAAATTATTTTACAATTACGTTTAAAAATCCGTATTCATGATCTATATATAACTCGACATTTAAATGATATTAGAACGTTTTGAATAACGTTTTAATAAAAAAAAATTATTTGCAGGGTTACTGTTTGACTCCATTATCATGATTATTGTAAAAAGGGCAAGGGTATTACAGGGTGTATCAAAATGATTGGTACCGACGACTTCTCATTTTGCAGATTTTTTTAAAACTATTTTTTGTACCAGTTTGGGGTTAATTGTTTTAATATTTGAAATTATAGTAGTTTTATCTTCTCTAAGAATTTTAGATCATTAACATATCACATTCTGTTCAGAAGTTACATGATTCTAAAGGAAAGTAGGTGTTTTTACACTTTTCATCGCAACGCTGGATCAGTAGCGCACCATTTTCAAAGCTCTATTTTAGTACAAATACCTTTTAAGTGAGAATGATATGTTGAAAATCTTGGAAATATCTTATTTTTTCCTTCCCTATTTCACACTTCAGGAACTATCTTTCTAAAAGTACATAGACTGAAATGAGATAGGCTTATTGATTGAGAGAATGTATGCAATAAATTGTTCCAGCAGTGAACCTATTCATCTTGTGTTGTGTAAGTAAAACTATTAATACGACGACCTTCGTTTAAATGACAATAGCTTCCAGATCTATCAACTTATTATCTTCAGATTATTAGATCAATAAGTTAACATATGCCCCTTTCTATTTATAGTAAAACAACTATATTAATTAGCAATTTATATTTTTGATATTTTTTGAAAATATCACATAATCCGGTACCAATCATTTTGATACACCCTGTATTTCACCTTCTGATATACATATATATACTCAGTCTGATGACTTCCGTCATCTTATAAAATATATAATACATTAATGTTTTTTTTGAAAATTACAGATTGTGTCATGCGTAAATTGTTTGTTTATGAATAGTATTTTCTTTATTATGTGTGTCAGTTTTAGAATTAGCTGTAGGTTTTAATAAAATAATAGAGTACTTGAAAGGGGAGTTTTTTATAATAATGAGACGAGGGTATGTGACATACAAAACAACTCCTGCAATGCCCTAAGTAAGCGAACTACCATGCCAACTCCATACGCTAATGTAATAATATGTATCTTAAAGTATATACTACATTGTACCATGTAATGCATTCCTCCAAGTAGGTCAAAGTAATTTAGCTGAAAGACATTTGATGACTTTAACTTTATTTTGTTGCCGGTGTCAAACTAACAAAAGTGACCCACATTCGAATAACAAAAGACCGATACATTCACAAATTAAAGTATGTGCAATTCATTGATTTGTTACACTTTGTACATATTAATTGTTCAAATTAACGATAGCTTGGCGACATTTCATTTTGATCAACATCATGGCGCTTTCCTTTAGAATTGGTATACAACGCTATTAACGCTTCCATTCTGATCTTCATCTTTTTACATCGCTACAAATAGCCAACTTTGTTTTCACTACCGCTCCTCTATGTTAAATTGAATTTGGATTATTACAAACAGAACTGAATTATAGTGGATCTTTAAAAAAACAATTTGTACTTTTAAAAGGATTTAAAAGAGATTGCTCCAATACAATTACATGTAACTTTCGTCTTGATTATCTTGATCAAATTGTTGTGGTTAACATTCAATGCGATATTTGAGATAAAGCACGATGAATTGTAACATCAACTAAACGACAAAAGTCTAACTCATTGGTCCAGTTTATCTTTATCAGTTTCAATAACTGATTTTCTTTGTTGCGGTGACGCTACAGCCCACATAAATACCTGTCACTGGCCCTTGTCAATTACTTATTATCACCTTACATCAAGTCTTCATGGTTGGCAAAATTGTCTAAATCGCGTGTCTAATCTTCACCAGTAGCCGTAGGGGTGCGTATACAGCTACATTCGTGTGTGTGCGCGCATTTTGTTTACTGTGAGATTAAAGCGTCATAGTTGTGACTCGTTTACGAGAAGTGCACCGTCGATGCTGACCACTAGTTATGCCGGCTCAGCCTGTATCCACACGACAAAATATTTGACCTGCTTATCCTCTATGACAAAGATAGGAGATAGTAGAAACTACAAACTATTCTATTTAGCAAAATTTAAGTTTAAATGAATTTGAACCCTAACACCCACATTTTTTTTTGCTATCGGAAGAGAAAGAAGAAACACACACAAAAAAAGAGAAGATAGACGAAGAAGTCGCTTGGTACCCCCGGGATTCGACCCTTACACCCCTCGCGGGCCAAGTAGATGATCACAGACCGGTTGTCATATTGTTATATGCACCTCAAGCTTTGAAAAATATCATTCATTAATGAAAACTCCTCTTGTTCTAAAACGAAACTTGATTACAACTTCAGCTGCGTGCATTGCAATCGCGCGAGAGTATTACGCACTAGGCCACGCCTACAACGCGCTACATAATCGCACATCGACAAGCGTGTTTTGTGACGTGATAAACTAATTATATCCTATGCAAAGACAGATATGTCAACCAGCAGACAATAGCTGGACCTTTTAGCTCAGATTGAAGACCTCATTTGTTGATGCCCAATTGATTTATATACAAAGCGTTCTCGAACAAGAGAACTAGCGCCATGCTTTCCATTGCTTAGAACATAGAGTTGACTTTTGACTCCGTTCCTTCCTTGGGTTTTAGATCACCTTCTTTAATTCTCAATCGATTTCACCAAATGAGGTCTTAAGTCGGAGCTAAAGGGTACAGGGATTGGCTGCTGGTTTGGTTGTGACATAATTGTGTCATCTTAATTCCTGTGTGGTCTGTTTATTCACCATTCTCAAAATGAATATTCTGGTATAGCCCATATCATGGACCCTGTGGAATATCTAGGGTGAAAGATTTTATATCAGGCTATAATGACTTATTAGCTTAGTTCTTAAGTTATCCAACTTTGACATCGATAATATTTTTGACGGGCTGTTTTAATTTTGATTCCGAGTTTATATTACCCAAGGTCAGACACAGAATAAATCAATGTGCAACTAGGCATATATGCAATAAGCTTAATTATGGCATACAAACAGAACTAACAAAGCTTGTATAATATGTTTTAATGGCAACACACACGCGGCTCGTTTAAAGGATACGCTTTTTTCAGTTAACAAATTCTTAAACAACATTAGGGAGAGAGAACCTATGTTAATGTGTTTGAAAACAAAAGGAAAAAATGACTGAAGGAGACGAATTCACCAGGGACTGCTGGTTAAACTCTCCCCAACTTGTTGTTGTAGGTCATTAGTGTGTATTAGCCCGTTACCTAATTAAATGATTAATTAATCAAGGATGTTAGTCTAACGTCTCGTGCGTTTATTATAGACAGTGTTGCTGAATTGAACAAAATAACAACAATGCATACGGTGACCATGCGCGTATTTTTTTGGGTTTTGGTGCTTATAATCTCAAAGCAGGGGGCCAAATTGAAGGGCGGCGGGAAGAAGAAGGGCGGCAAAAAGAGGGGCGGCAAAAAGAATTAGTAAAGAAAATAGGGCGAAAAATGTAAAAAAATTGTACTATACATCCTTTTTTTTTTCTCTTAACATGCTTAACTTTTGCAAATGACAGTAAATAAAATTGGGGCAACCTTTTCGGGCTGTTGAAGAAGGGGCTTAAATTGTTTTTTCAGCCCCCTTTTAAGGGGCGGCAACATACGCCACTGGTGACATATAGGGAATATCACCCACATGAATTCTGGTGCTTATAATCTATCCCGCTCCAATCTCAAGTAAACTGATTTGTGACTTCCTGGAATCATAATTTATCATGCGCCAAAATAAATACAAAATGGCAATATTAAAATTTCGGAACATTGCATCATGAGTTTGTTGCAACTAATAATTCAACGGTCTTGTCCCAGAAAGCCAAACAAAGGAGGTATCGGCAATTCATAGTTATGAACTAGCTGGGTAGTGAAGGGTGTAACCTAAATAGCACTGACCACCCCATCCTTGACCGCGCGGTATCGTCTGGCATATGGAGGCCCGAATTCTTTTGAATCTCAGGATGCTTTCAGTATATGTCATGTATAGTGCATACCCCCATCGCACCGCATAGGTGTGTATCTGGGGTGAGGGGGCCAGCATCCCCACTCTTCAACTTCCTTTGCTACGACTAAGTTTAAAGTGAAAGCCCCACTTTTGGTTCATGTTCCTTGGGGAATTAATCAAGGTTAAAATTTATCCATGTAAATTCTGTCATCAAAGTAAAGGTGTATTGTCAGTTCTTCTGTGGAGAACTAGCCAAGCGGGGCTACCTGTTTAAGGAATATTAAAATTAAAAAATTTGGTTAAATTGATTCAAAGTGTATAACGTACACATTATGATAAGGCAAGAATAAGATCTCACACCACCAAATCAGAGTCACAAAGAGATATGTGCTAAATTTGCCTTATGAAAACGTCATTTTTTCTTCACAGGAGCGACTCAGTTTTAAGCCCTTGCCTGATCCCTTTGGTTGATCGTCATTATATTTTACGACTGGCCCTCGAAGTCTACGATGTCCGGGAATTGCCTATTTTACAGGCAAAACCATGCCAGTGTTTCTGTAACGAAAAGGCTGCTTAAAATCATTTTAATGATTTTAAGCAAAGTGATTTGATCTCTCCCATCTGTGGTACACTTGGTGGAATTAATATTACTAATCATGACCAATCCAAATTTGGCTAAAATTATGCAAATGTCTGCCCATTTTAATGCTTAAATTTAAATGCATGGGTTTTTCTAAGAAGTGAAATTAAGGGCGCACAACCATATAATTCTATTTGGTGGTGTGAAATCTGAATCTATACTGAGTGTACACTCAGTGAAATCACTAGACTAGGAGCAAACAAATGGCACCAAGCGAATCCAAAATATGAGAATACTACAAATCACTAAACACAAGGAGCACGCATTCAATGATATATTTATCTAGTTCACATAATGGGAGATACTCAGATTATATTGTTTTTAAAGACAAAAACAACTTTTACACTTAAAGTAAATGCATTATCCTGGATTGGAAGAGATTATTGAACTTTCATGGATTTGACAAATGCTGCTGATAAAGAAAAATGATTCAATTGCTATGTTTATACGACTAATGGTAGTATTAGATATTTTTTGTGTGAGTGCCCTTTTGTGTTTAGTATTAGCAGCTTTATTGATGTTTTAACTAAGATGAACTGCCTCTGACTATTAATACTTTTAATTTTAATAAAAGTTGATTCTACTTTACATTGTTACAATCAGGTAAATGATTTAAATTTTAACCATGTATTATCCTGTGTATTTATTATCGTACTTCTTATTCAATAAAAGTCAGATGCATGGTGTCCCACAAACAGAACCATTATGTAAAGAAATCTTTAATAGTTGGATTTAGTAAATCGGAAAAAAACAATTTTGAAGATGAAAATTATTATTACTTCAACACCACTTGTTTATTTCGCTTTACCGGGAGCGCTTTCAAGGAACTTCCTCGTCATCAGTCGATGTTGTTAGCTCTGATGTTTTCTTGGAAACGGCTAGTGACCAACCTGATTTTGAAGATCATTGATACGCATACAATTTCCTCAGTTTTCTTAGCGCATAGGAGAGTCTGTAGTCATAAATTCGTTATAAAGATTTGCTTATTTTTATAATAATGCTCCAGAAAACACGAATGATTTTATTTCAAACTTGACATTAGAGTGAGATAGAGTATAAGCACCGAAATCCATGTGGGTGATATATCAATGAATGAAAACATACGTCATCCTATGCATTGTTGTTATTCTGTCCAATTCAGCAACATTGCCGATAATAAACGCACGAGACGTTAGACTAACATCCTTGACTAAGCGATTATTTAATAAGGTAACGGGCTAATACCCACAAATGGCCTACAACAACGAGTCGGTGAGAGTTAAACTAGAGGCCCCTGGCGAATTAACCCCCTTTCAACCTTTCCTTTTCTTATGTTTTCAGACACATTAATATACGTTCTCCCTCCCTAATGTTTGTTTAAGAATGTTTTACCTGAAAAGGAGCATGGCATGGCATGTCGAATAGATATGATAAAATAATGTGTGTCATGATATTTGCGGGGGATATTTGTCCAGATGCGTTCATGTTTGTCATCAAATACCGTAAAACCTCGTCTACAAGCATATAGAATGCTTTTGATGAAAGCTAAACTAATCCAGGCGCCATCCATCGAAAATTAGAACATTATGGAATTTTAGCAAATAAATTACCGATACAAGTATATACAAACAAGTACTCTTGTAAAACCAATCTATTATATTGGGATATTTATGCTGCTTCGTTTTAATATAGCCTTCATCAAAATCACTCTATATGCTTGTAGACGAGGTTTTACGGTATATTCCTATTTAATTTTAAAATAATGTTTCTGGATGTCAATGTCTTTATCTTCAACATTGTGCAGTTAACTTGATTTGTGTTTCGATTTGAGTTTGAAAGCCAAGATATAATATAATAAGATATTGTCATGTTTAATATGGTGGCCATTTCAATTTATGTTTTCTTCAACCTTCACAACTTCATAATTAGTTTCCTAAACAGAAAATGTAATGCAATCAAGATAATGATGGTGGAATAACTCAAAATACTGCCAAAACAGTAATGACGCGTCCTTTGTTTTCTTTTTTCCAAACATCATATATATGTCTCGTTCTCTCTCGAAGAAAAAAAATCATCTGATTGTGTTAGTTGTTACATCAAAATTACCATTAACAATGTATATTCAATTACAATGTAGCTATATCATATCGAAAATTTATTGAAACACTAAATCAGCCAATTTATGCATATAAACATAATTCAACGGCCTTGTCCCAGAAAGCCGCACAAACGATATCAGCGATAGCAAGTTATAGAATAGGATAGAAGTTGTACCGGTGATATGATTGAAAACGCTCTAAGACAAATATCAATATTTTCAATAGCAATATCCAATATTGACCGCGTATAAAATATGATTGGTCATGAACAATGTGCTAAGAAGCAAACTTGATTCCATGTTTGGGCACAGCATACCTTAACAAGCGGAAAGTGTCGGATGGTAACAATTGCTGAGCGTAAGCAGGGTGAGATGTTTTTGGAAGCATTATCATTAATGTGGTCAATAAATGTTGACTTATGACAAATATGAATGACATTGCAAATGTGCTGTGCTGACATGATTGATTTTCTTTTTGCTGCACCAATATACAAAGTGATGAAATGAAAATATGCAAGTGATTGGGAATGCTTTGAGTAGAACTTCAATAGCGATAGCATGGAGCAGTAATATTTTGGATATCAAAGAAAACATTGAAATC
Source organism: Amphiura filiformis (assembly GCF_039555335.1). Classification (NCBI taxonomy): domain Eukaryota; kingdom Metazoa; phylum Echinodermata; class Ophiuroidea; order Amphilepidida; family Amphiuridae; genus Amphiura; species Amphiura filiformis. The sequence goes on along the minus strand of NC_092647.1, from coordinate 63,472,923 downwards.
TAAAATTGATTTTCACTAATGGATTTTGTTTGTAAAAACTATTTGTCGAGATGCTTGAATACTGATTTATGAGAAACTATGAAATAAATGAAAATATCAATGAATAACAAATCTCAGGCGTTTCAAGGTCAACTTTGTAAATGTTGTTGTTGGTTGATCCCAAATTTGGAACGTACAAAATGTAATAAAACACAATTTACAATCGGCACTGAGCGTACCAGTGAAATCACAAGACTGGGAGCAAATAAACAGCACTCAAACGAATTCAAAATAAAACTCTTCAATGATATATTCACCTAGCTCACATAATGATAGATGTTTCTATATTGTTCTTAAAGAAAACAACCTTGTACATCTATAAAAAAAAATCCATTATCCTGGATTCTATTACCCCACGACCCAATATTCAAAATCGCGCACTGTGATTTGTTAAAACGCGTCACGTGAAAGACCATTAATTAGCAATAAAGTGGCCAGTGCAACGAACTTTATGTTCTTCTCGCATCACAGCGCACAGCAAAGCGCGATGCAGTATATTAGCGTCGTTACGCATTCTACGCAAAGCATTACGCTTGGTTACGCGTTTTGCAGTACGCTTTGGCTACGCGTAGGCGCTCCATCTTGAGGTAAACAACTTGAAATATGTGGGCAGAAAATGTGATATTTTCTCTTTAAATCGCACTATTTTGTGGTAATAGAATAGAAATAAAGGGTGCAGCATTATCCTTTACATGCAAATAATGTGTCCTCGACAGTAAAAACGTTTAAATAATGGGTTCGGCTGCGTCTCACCCATTATTTACGTTTTTACCGCCTCGGACACATTATTTGCGTGTAAAGGATAATGCATTACCCTTTATTTCTTAAATGCAAGAGATTATCGAACTTTCATTTGACAAATGTTGCTAATAATGAAAAGTTATTCAAATTGCTACATATCTGCTGACTAAATGAAATATTAGATTTGTTTTATGTGCGTGTCCTGTGTATTGTAGTGTGCAGACTAAGGAATTACAACTTTTAGCTTAAAACGGCCACTCAGTCACTAAGTGACGATCGTAAAAATCAACAAAATTCAGATTTTGCTACCTTTGTCATTATCATAGATGTGCTAACATAGCCTGTCAGTGGTTCAGCCGAAACCCATATATTTAAGACAAAATAAGGCATTTACATTTATATACTGACAGTATAAGTTTAATAGACACTTTGAATGACTTATCCTTCACTTTTAAGCAATTCATAAACAATTTTTTTACACTTGCGCTGGGATCACTGAATGGGCTGAACTAAAGATGATCTGCCTCTAATACCTTTAATACATAAGTATTTATAAAAGTTGATTCTACTTTACATTTTCACAAAAGCTGAATGATTTCAATTTTAACCATGTAATCTTCTGTGTATTTATCATAATTCTTACTTAATAAAAGTTTTCATTTTGTATTTATTTTTGGCGTATGATTCCAAAAATAAAACACAAACGATTTTAATTCATCAGAGCCATAAACCATCAGAGCCATAACATCCGGCTGAGGACGCAGTTGGTACTGTGAAAGCGCTCCCGGTAAGCGATCAAATTTTAAGTAGTGTTGAAGTCAAAAATTCTTCTAATTTGATTTTAATTCAAACTTGAGATTGGAGCGGGATAGAGTACAAGTATGAAATTCATGTGTCTGTGTGGGTGGTATTTCAATGAATGAAAACATACGTCATCGTATGCATTGGTGTTATTCTGTCCACTTCAGCAACACTGCCGATAATAAACGCACGAGACGTTAGACTAACATCCTTAACTAAGCGATTATTTAATTAGGTAACGGGCTAATACCCACAAATGGCCTACAACAACGAGTCGGCGAGAGTTAAACTAGCAGCCCTTTGTGGATTTACCCCCTTTTAAACTTTCCTTTCCTTGTGTTTTCACACACATTAACATACCTTATCCCTCCCTAATGTTTGTTTAAGAATGTGTTAACTGAAAAGGAGCATGGCATGTCGACTAGATATGAGACAAATAAAATATGTCTCGATATTTGTGGGGATATTTGTCCAGTTGCGGTCATGTTTTAACATCAAATATATTCCTCTTAACTGATTCACTAATAATTGTGATATTATATATCTGGGTTTCATTATTGGGTATTCATACTAGATTTTGTTTCAAACAACAAAAAGAAATGGTACAGGATGGTTGAAAGTGGCATTTTAACTGAAAAGGAGCATGGCATGTCGACTAGATATGAGACAAATAAAATATGTCTCGATATTTGTGGGGATATTTGTCCAGTTGCGGTCATGTTTTAACATCAAATATATTCCTCTTAACTGATTCACTAATAATTGTGATATTATGTATCTGGGTTTCATTATTGGGTATTCATACTAGATTTTGAAAATGTGCCAAATTAACTTGTTTCAAACAACAAAAAGAAATGGTACAGGGTGGTTGAAAGTGGCATTTTTATTAATGTACGTCCGCAACGTGCCATTTTTCATATTTGTCCATATGTTAGATGAAATTCAATAGTAGATCGGTATACTATATTCTATATCCTTCGATATGAGACATAAATCAAGTTATTTGGACGATTTTAAAATTTTTGAAAAGAGTGACGTAATGACGGAATTGTCCTATTTTCACCTTGGACATTAAATGTGGTCAGTAAATGTTGACTTATGACATAATATGAATGACATTGCCGTGCGTTTTGTTTGATTTTTGCTACACAAATTTCTAACAATTCATAATGTGATGCGAAAATATGCAAGTGGTTGGGAATACTTGAGTCTAACTTCAATAGCGATAGCATGGAACAGTAATATTATATATCAAAGAAAACATTAAAATCTAAAATTGAGTTTCACTAATGGATTTTGTTTTTAATAAAATATTGTCGAGATCATTGAATACTGATTTATGAGTAACTATGAAATAAATGAAAATATCAATGAATAACAATCTCACAGGCGTTTCAAGGTCAATAAATGTACTTTGTAAATGTTGTTCGATTGGTCTTCAATTTAAAACGTACATATTTTAAGGCAACTTAGTGTATTCAGTTAAATCACTAGACTGGGAGCAAACAAACTGTATACCAAAATGAATTCACAAATATGAAAATACTACAAATCACTGGCATAACGAGCATATATTAATAATAAAAACCTTCAATGATATATTTATCTAACTCACATAATGAGATATGTTTCTATATTTTATTAAGAAATCAAACTTGTACACATAGTAATGAATACCTTATCATGGATTGCAAGAGATTATTGAACTTTCATGGATTTAACAAATGTTGCTGATAATGAAAAGTTATTCAAGTTACTACATTTATGCTTACTAAATGAAATATTAGATCCATTTATGTGGGTGATTCAATGCACTGGGGTAAAGGTAAACGACTTCTAGCTTTGTGTACGGGTTTATTCATTAACTGAATGGAATTGACGTTTTAGCTACCTCAAAATATATCAGTGTTTTAGAATTATGTTTTTTTGTTAGCCCGGGTCTGCAACTATATTAGTCTTCTTGAATGATACGAATTATTTTTTCCGCGCTTCATTTGTAGTGGTTTTAAATTACGTTTTCTATTATTGTCTAATTACTTGAACAAATTATATATTATAGTTGATCTTTAATAAGAATAATAACATAAGCAAAAAACAAATTTGTTCGCAGAGTGTTGGTAGGTTGTTTATTCGGAAATTACCAGTAGATCATAAATAACACAATATGTAAATTTTCGGAGTAATCACATTATCTGAAAAGGTTGATGTAATTGTCTCTTGAGAAAGAACGTTTTGGTTGTCATAAATTATTCATAAGGATACTTGGCTAATTCAATGTTTTAAACACTGACCTCAATATTAAGAAGCAATATTCATGGCATAGTCGACCACTCTGGTGGTATCTATGTTGATAATACAGAGTTTGGACCACGATACGTTGTTGTTAAAAAAGAGATACCCTGACTATGGGGATGGTCTGATACACATAAAAGAAAGAAACTAAGAAATAAAAAAATAAAACAAATACCTTTTATCAAATTGAAAGTTAGAAGGGAAATGAACGAGTGTTTAAGTAAAGTAACTAAAATAGCAATAGAAAATAGGTATTTATCTTACTCTTAAAGTTTCATCCATAACAGAATTAAACTCAAAGTGCAATTACCTTCTCGTACATGCTGAAATGTGCATTACATAGTCGTATCCTATGTCATACTGTTATCGCAACATAGTGTAATTAGATTTATAACCATGTGAAAACAATATGATGGATCAACGGTATGTGATTTTTTGTCTGTACGTCATCTGGACAACTGTCACCTGTCCAGCAGAAAGTGTATAAGTGAAGACCTGAGCGCAAGAAGACCGTAAGTCCACTTGACCCCTGAACATGTATACACTAAAGTTGCGTATAGTTTCGTATAGGTTGGTAATGTTTTATACATGTTCAGGGGTCAAAACAAATCTTTCACAACCTTTCATGATGTTTTTACCATGGAACATGTATTAAACATTATAAAAGCCTAAGAAACTATACGTAACTTTAGTGTATACATCCCGGGGTATACATGTTGAGGGGCCAAGTGGACTTACTGTCTTCTTGTGCTCAGGTCTTCAAGTGTGAAACAGTCTAGGTCAAGTCATTTTCTGTCATAACTAAACATGTTTAGGTTATTGGCGAAGTGTTCTGATGATGCAAACAGAGAATCTTTAATTTCAATCAACGTAGCAATAGTTTTCATGTGATCTCTTGAAAAGTGAGGTTTTATCTGACAATGACAAAGAAGCAAAAAAAAACCCATAAAAATATATCAATGATGATGACAACATCTGGACGAGAGGTCCATCAAGTAAACATTATTTCAAGAAACGGACACTTAAGTCATCAAAACTTGCTATTTTTGCATTTTTCTCAACATTATCCATCATAAACTATATATATAGGGGCAAGGACTACAACTACTGGGCTGGAAATTTTATTTCAGCACAGACAACAGTTGTGGAGTTACAGTCAAAAATGAGGATAACCAATATTTGATCAATTGAGTTACTGAATTTTCAGTGCAGTAGTTGTAGTCCTTGCCCATAATATACATATCTTACTTGTCACCAATGCGCTATAATTTTGAGAAAACGTGGCAATGTTTAGTTTGTCAATCATCAAAACTTGCTGTTAACATTATCCACATAAACTTACTAACAATAAGCCAGCGTAATTATCAATGTTGTTTTATCCGTAATTTGGTTATATCATTCATGAACATTATTTGCAATTGTAAATTTAACGGTAATGTAAAAAGCGATTATTATTTGAGTATAAATTTGATATTTTATTTACTATAGAACGTTCTCACAGTCTTATCATTCTTTATTTATGCTTTCTTATAAAATATATATTCAGCCACCTGATCACAACGCAACGTATTGAACGCTTGATGACGAAATTACACTTAAAGGAAATCTGTACCATAAACTAATCAATGGCTAATATAGTTATATACCCCTAAATTAAACATACCAGACGGTCTATATGAATTTCGGAATATTCCTAACAAAGAAAAAGCACTTTTAATCCTTCGTTTCTGCGATTCATGGAAGCCGCCATGATAGCTCCTTTCTGCCAAAGCGGTACAGTGTAACCTTTCATCAATGGCGAGCGTTGTTTATGGCATTCCGACCCCCAAATTTGGTTTTAGTGCTGTTTTTACTTTTCGTTCTCAAAAGATTATTGTTGATCAAAATTTACTAAAATATTTTTTTTATGTTCTTCTGTAGTTTTATGTAAAAATTGTCGCGTTTTTTTTGAACGAATGTTGAATCTGAACTTTATAGTTTCGCTTCGTGTCACCAAAGTTCTCGACGCGAGTGCTGGTATCATTCGCTGGTTTCAAAATCGCTTTACCGTTACAGCGTAAAAAATGCATCAGGTATCAATATGGCCGCCGCCATGGATTGCAAAATGACCGTTGATCGTCGTAAGGAATTAAAAATGTCTCCTTTATTTGTACGTATATATAAGCTTGGGACTTTTACTGTTTGTCGTTTTATTATTACTGCAACTATATAGCCATTGATTAGTTTATGGTACAGATTTCCTTTAACACTCGAATTAACGAATAAGATTGCAGACTACCGTCTGTATGCTCGTTTTTATACACAATACACAATATGCTTACCAAACACATCCATGCAGCCTTGTAATCCTCCGTAACACTCGCTATAAAGGTATTCTGGTTATTCTTAGCAAAAGATGCTAAAAAGTTGAGATAGGTTGTAGTCTGAAATATTCATATTTTAAAATACTTCGATACAAATTGTTTATTATTTTGTTAACTTGTCAAGAGGTTGCAATGTATCCTTTATAAAGCTTCAATGTGCTACTTTGCCAACGTATTTGTACATTACACCAGGACACATTGAACATCATTTGTACATTTGTTTCCAAAAATATTAATAAAGTATCCACTTTAACTCACTCACAATGAGCAAGCCTATTGATCAATATCGTTTTACCCATACTTTGTGTCATACTTTATCCTTTAATAACACAGCTTATATTATACATTTCCTTTCTATAAATGTCTAATCAGAATATTAGATCATCCATTACATACTGTCATTGTCTTATTTAGTATGTTTAGTGTTCATAAGAACCCATGTAATGAATTACATGCAGTAAAGCCTTTGATATAGCATTAACTCGTCTCAGTCCTCAGACAATTTACACATGTTACATAAGGGTTACTCGTTTATTTCAATATAATGGTCAAATCACACAAGGCAATTTCCCCTTTTATTACTATTAGTGCTTGCAGACCCTCCCCAGAGAACTCTGCAGCATAATTGTGCTAAGCAGTGACGAGTATGGTAAATATAACGTAAATAAAGCATTTAGTTGAATGTCTTATTTATATATCTAGAATTTGCCACATATTTCTGAGATACGAGCGCATACTGACTTACTTATTTCATTTTAGTCACAAATCAACTTAATCCGACGTAAATATGTTTACTTTGTAATGTGTCAATATCTTTGTCAAATGTCAGTCAGTATTTGCCACGTTTGATGGGCTCTAACAGCCCTGTCAAGGATTCTAGAGTAATAATATACTATAGGATAAGCCACACGTTTGCGCAAATGAAGTCAGTCACACACTAAATGTGCGTTCATGCATGTGACGACCTGTGCTGTGTAAAAGTTTGACCTGTTAAACAGGTGATGCATGTTAATGTCGTCGCTTCAAAAAAAAAAGCAAACGCGAAAAACGGCGAACATTTGGTCGTTTCTTTCATATTGTGAAAAACCAAGTAGCTGAGGAGTTAGCTCAATATGCTAGGAACATATTATACCCGATGCCCCTATGTCGACTTTGGCTAAATAAGCTGTTTTTTTGCCGGAAAGGGTCCGAAAAATTGGCAGTCGATGTGCGCCATCTTGGAAACATTTGGTGTACCAAACTCCCCAGCAACTGTCAATCAAACTACGGGATAATTATGTTTCACTATTGAAGTAGTACGCACAACGTTGTCGTGCACATATACGTAAATTTTAGGCTAAACGACTAGTAAGCGTTACTAGGTGTACCAAACTCCTTAGCAACTGCCAATCAAACTGCCGTGAAGTGACTTCAATTTTTATACAGGGATTGAATACAAGTGTCACGGTCCTGTCCTTGTGCGCTAGTCTAATTTTGCGTTCTTTTTGTTAAAATATCTAATGAATGATAGATACATAATAAATGAAATAAATCACGTATGTTTCAGTTACAATGTAGTTTATTAACCAACATGATTTTATAATGAGTCTTTGGACATTTTTTGTCAATACATTTACGCAAGAATTAGTGAACAGAGAATCAGCGCTTTACAGAGTCAGGGTTCATAGTCATGGTGATCCCAAAATAAGAACACGAATCATATTCATTCCATTTTGACCCATTTCCTTCATGCTATGGTTTTGGTAAGAGAAATACGAATGTAGCTAATCAAAGTCAAACTCGTTTTATTGGCAATAGTTAACTTATTTCAGCGGTACAAAATAAGGACAATGTACACACTTGATTGTTGTAAAGTGCAGTGTAGGCGGGGGTGTAGGTAAATCCATGCCATCTAATTTTAATGAATCCTTCTACCCCCTTGAGACATCCATCCCAGCTAATGTTGTTTACCATGGAAAGGACAGCGTGAATGAATTCAGTAAGGTAACGAACAATCAAATAGTGATAATTTGATTTTTAAATGGTATGTTGTAAAACTAAACCACATTACCTGTGGCGGTAAGTTTACCATATCGATGCCACTCTTTAGATTGGATAAAGCAGTCATTGACTCATGAAAAATTTCACAAAGGTTATCATAATTAGCCAGAGTATCACCAGATATGCAGAGTTCGTGTTGTCTGTAAGGCTACAAATGTAATAGCTACCCCATGTGAAATAATTCCCATAATCATAAGATAATCTAAGTTTCCCATAATGCACTATGATACGGTAATCGTACATAAATAGTAAGAGAACAATGCTAATGTTCGGGTCTACAAAAATTTAATGTTCGGGCTGCCCTCTTCAAATCAGGCATTTTAACATGTTTAAGGTACAAACAGGTTTGATAAGTTTGCCCGCTCCTTTTAAAAAAAAAATATACCAAATTAATCTCCTGGTTATAAGGAATCCAAAAAGGTACAATGTCCCCTATCTGCGACCTATAGGTACGGAGCTTAACCAGCATCCCCCCTCTGATTTATTTGTCCCTCCCATTCAATTTGGATTTGGTGGGCGGTCTTAGAGGCATAGCACCTGTTTGCTCCAGTTATTCACTGGACTTTAAAAAGATTTTGTTCCTTTTATGATATTCTGTAAATTTTGATTTATCTTAATATTTTTGTAATTCTGTGCCAGTGATAAAGTGTAATGAATAAATAAAAAATAAATAAACGTTAAAAAAAAACCAGTTAAGATTGTCTAATTTCGAAGATTTTGTTGTCTAGTTATATGTTTTATGACATGACAAATTCAACTATTGAATTGAAATTAGAAGGCTTTCTTGGAAAAACAAATCACTGCTGTCTGATGGGCTCATAGTAGTTGACCCATTTCCGGCGGGCATATAACCTTGCTAGAGGGCGTTTTTACTCTCTTCAACAGGTACGATTCGCTAAACCTATGACATCTTTATTAGGTGACCTCAATATTGGTTTGCGTATTTGCTAAACCGTGGATTTAGTGTCATCCCCAGGTGGCAGGTCACATATGGTATCTTAAATCCACATGAAGATACATGGATTATAACAAACAGTACAATGTCCCAGTCAAAAAAACATTTCGAAGTATTAGTGTTACTTTTTATGCATGACATTATATTTAAACAGATCAGGCCTGACCTTAAAGTGGCATTCATGTTTTCTAAGGCTCTTATAATAGGTGTTTGCGTAATTTATTATTCTAATCATTATACTTGAATTGAGATGTCAGAATGGGTGTAGAGGATGTTACTGTAGCGTGAAAAGAGTCCTGGAAAATATTGATGTTGTTACCTTTTTGATAACGCACCTTATTTCAGTTGATGTGTTAGAATTTACGCACACATGGTATAGACAATAGTTCATTGACGTTTGTATAGTACTAAAGCGTGAAATAAGGTTTGGCAGTTTATCATGCCGTGTAAGTAATGAATCCACCTGCAAACGTTGTCAAGAAGGGAGCAAGTTTGAAAATCTACTACCGCTGCTCACTTTTAGAAACATGGTCCAATATGTAAAAGGTATTGACTTAACTTGAAACATTTCCAGAAGTATTATACATCTTTCATGTGCAGATGCGATATTAAAGTTGTAAACATTGTTGGACCATCAGAACAGGAAATAACAGAAGCATTGAGAAAAACTTGAAACTTGTTTTGACCAATGGGGTTCAGAATGTTTATACAGGGTCTCTCAGAGTCAGCATGAAATACCGGATGAAAGGATACAAGCGGATACCTTGAATAACAACTGAAAATAAGAAATAAGGGTATATCAACATGATGAGGCGAGTAAAGTAAAACACAGACAAAATACAGCAGAAAACAAGAAACAGTAACAGTAGGAACACTTACCATTTCCAAGGCCCATGGAAGTGTAAACCCTCACAAGGCACAAGGGCTGCCATGGATCAAGTACACAATACAAAAGTGCACTGGAACAGCTACGAAAATCACTATGCACAGGGGTGTGCAGACACACTAAACAAAACACATAGACACAACCAACAGTGGCGTAGATTTCTTTTTGACATTGGGGGGATGGAGTTTGAAAACAAAGTATGGTGAATGCAGCACCTTTTGGCGACCAAATAGGTTTATGGTAAAAATGCGCAAAAAAAGTGTCACTTGGGGGGCTAAAGTGACCAATAATGAGGTTAATTTGGTCAGACACCCACATCCCGGCGTCAAAATTGGGGGGGTGATTGTATGGAACATCCCCCCTGACAAAATATTGGGGGAATTTATCCCCCCATCCCCCGGGATCTACGCCTATGACAACCAACCTTTGATTTGAGCAGATAAATTGTTCATCTTCAGGAAAAATATCAAAGTATTAAATCAAACAGTAAAAACTATATTTACTATTGTTCAAGTTCAAATTGATAAGAAGAGACATATGGGTGATTTTGTTCTGAACTAGTATGTTGTCTTGTTTGTTAATGTGTTCTTTTTGTTTTTTGTTTTTGATTTTTATTTAATTTATTAATACGATCGAATTATTAGATAACACTGCACATGACTTACGGGGTGGTCATAAAATATTAACAGACTCTCTCGCATTTACAGCATCGTACAATACATGCAGTTGAGTAGGAACTGAATAAATGAAAACCTTGTGAAATATTATCGTATGTTCATTCACTTATTTGCGGATTGCTGGTGTTCATATTCGGTACTAAGGTCGAGACTGATCGCTCATTAACGTACAGGCTGATTAATAACCGGCTATGTTGGTAATGACTGCATACACGACCTGTTGCTGCACATTAACAGTCATCAAGATCTGAGATGTATAAGATATGGACCATTTAACATCGTTACACATGAAATATTATTGCAATGTGTTTTTATTAAATTGAGATACTACTTGTCCGTGGTATATTGTTCCAATGGACAAAATAATAGTACGTTTATAATTTACCTTATTAGTATACCACAAGTGGCTTGAAGAATATGGACTATTTTGATGGGAATATCTCACTCACTCACTCACCCACCCACCCACTCACTCACTCACTCACTCACTCTCCCACTCACTCACTCACTCATTCTCTCACTCACTCACTCACTCACTCACTCACTCACTCACTCACTCACTCACTCACTCACTCACCCACACATCCAGTGGACCACTCACTCACTCACTCACTCACTCACTCACTCACTCACTCACTCACTCAGTTCTTAATATCGTAAACATTAACTACATTTCTTGCCTCATAATATTTACAATAAGACCGTTATGTTTATCTTTAAATCATATTTTACTACGTCTATCATCCTGGTTAACCTAACCTTAAAATGTCAGTTCCAAGAATAATATTCGACGAAATACCCTCTATAATGTTTTAAAATATACCATGTGTATACTATACGGAATAGTGAGAGGAATCCAGTCACATACTTTTTGCTTAGATACAGTATCAACCTGGATGTATCGCTTAGGACCATGTGTCTTCCGTTGGGTTTTGATAGGAGGATGTGGACGGAATTCAAGGTCAATATCATTACTCCTGGTTGAAGACTGCTTTCTCTATAATCATGCTTGACTGGTTTGTCCTGACAACGTTTTATCTGTTGTAGCAGATTTAAGGGGACTCGATCTTTTGTGCGTAATTAAAGAGGGCCAGGGGATTCACTCATTTAAAAAATTATTTGAAGAAGTTAAAGAGCCCTAAGAATAAAAAACTGTAGTGTAATTCACGCGAGACACAATTTCTTTATATGACAAAAATTAATTTTTGTAATCGATCAAAAAACAAACGTTTTATATCAATTTTAAATTTAGCCTGAATTGGTAAATATGGTACCTCTCGCCCTTTTTTAGGTCAAGGCTGTTTTTACCATTATGCAGCGAACCATTGTTGAAGCTATTTCACATATATGTACAAAACATTCTAGAAAGAAAGAATGAGGCCATGTACTGTTTAAATATCTTTTGTTGATTTCGAATGATAATGTCATGAAGTCGTAAATTTTAAGGTCACATTCCTAAATCCAAAACAAAACATTGCGACGCAGATATTTCCCGACTTACGCAATTTCATCATCACATCAGTGTCTTTATTATTTGTTTGAAACATTTGCCAAACGTTAGTAAACAAAAGGCTAAAGATGGCATTATGAGATTTATCATTTATCATTACACTCCTCCACTCAACTGCCACCGTGGACGAGCGGTAAAGCGCTAGAAGCGTAATCAAAGGAAGTTCCGAATCGCTGGTTCGAATCCCAACGAAGCCTGTGGAAACTATTGTTTTCTTCAAAATTCATGATAGTATTATATATACTTAGCAAATTGACTGTCTGTCAACGTGCATATATGCCCTACATCTGTACATGAGGCGCAGAATCGCACAAGACGATGAAGAATTTAACAAAGTGAGTATTTGCTACTTTTGCTTAAATCAAAATACATTATAACGTCTTTACGGAAAAACTTCAATCACGCACGAACATTAATTCATTTACTCCACAAAATGAACAATGACAACTAAGAAAACAAACAAGTAGCCTAAAGATGACTTCATATGGGTCTTTAGAAACTTTCATAAATGGGACCAAGTTTAAAAAAGGGTGAAAAGCCACACAGGAAAGATTTTTAAAACTTTGGCACCTTTTTACGTTTTGAAACGTTTTTTGGTAGATATTAATTCTTTTTTTGAGGTAAAAAAAATATTGCGCAGTAAGTGGGTTCTTTGTAGCCATGCGAGGCGAACTAGTTGGATATCCATATTTCGCGGTTAATGGTTCTTTGTAGCCCTGCAGGGCAAACTAGTTGGATATCCATATTTCTGGGGTGGGTGGTCTTTTGAAGCTCCGAGAGGCAAACTAGTGGGTTATCCATATTTCGCGGGTTGTGGTTCTTTTTAGCCCTGCGGGCAAACTAGTTCGATATCCTCATTTCGCGGTTAGTGGTTTTGACGACCCACAACCACCCCAATCAGCTGCATGGGGTAAGTTATTTAAAATTAATAGCTGAACCCAATAGTTCAGCGAGGGACTGGAAACGACATATTGATGACTATAATATAGTCATCAATACTCTATATATTATATAGAGTGTATTCAATAAACCCAAGCAGAACGAGAGCTGCTAAGTAACCGTTATCCATAAGCATAAACACATGCATGATCAGACAACGAGTGTTCAATTTCCTCATAGCATCCCACGTTGTTCACACATCAGTCGAATTTGGCGGTGTTGGTTTGTTAGCCCTCCAAGCTATAACATCGTTCACTTTTTGTTGAACTTTGTATGTGGGCCTCACTGTAATAACATAAAGATCAGTCTGATCAGTGTGATATCATTTCAAGAGGTCACTTCAATTGATTAAGCTAAACAGCCTAATTCGGCCCTGATTTGGTAAAATGATCTAACTTGAAATTAAAATCGCTGTTTCGATTTAAAGTTTGAACACTTGACGTTTTTCTTTTTGAATAAAATAAAATATTAAACAGATCTAATGTCTTAGAAAATATATAAAGTCACTGGCCTTCTCCAAACCTCAGGTTCAGATCACTAGCGTTGGTTAAAGGAACAACATACAATCAATCAATTTATTTCATCCATTCATATACATACTATATGCCATTACGGCACCCTTGCTGGCCCTGATAGCATAGGACTTAATGTCCAATTTTCAAACTTTAATTTCCTTTTGGTCACACCCTGCCTATTTGGTAGATCTTCATTCCCTCCATTATAGCAGTTTTTTGTATTAACTTTCTTACCTCCTTTCTTTCGTTTCTCTTTCTTTCTATCATAGGCCTACTTTCATTATTCCTTTCCTTTTTAGTTCTTTTTCTTTTCTTTCTTTCTTTCTTCTCTTTTCATTTTCCTTCCTTGCTTTTTCCTTTCTTTCATTCTTTCTTTCTTCCTTCCTTTCTTTCTCTCCTTCTTTCTTTCTTTCTTTCTTTCTTTCTTCCTCTCCTTTTTTCTTTTTTTTCTCCTTTTTTTCATTTTTTTTTCTTTCTTTCTTTCTTATTTTCTTTCTTTCTATTTTCATTCTTTCCTTTCTTTTTCCTTTCTTTATTTCTTTCTTCTCATTTCTTTTTCTTCCTTTCTTTCTTTCCTCCTTTCTTTTTTTTCTTTCTTTCTATTTTCTCTTTCTTGTTCATTCTTTACTTTCTTCCTTTATTTTCATCAGTTTGCATTTCATTTAATATCTAGAGTTTGTCTGCGACTGCTTTCGCTCGCGCTGCTTTAATTTGCGTGTTTTGCGCCAATACTCGTACGCACCCTTTTAACATCGCGTTTCTCATTTTTATTTTCCGCGCTCGCAGACATTCTCTATTTTGCTCACTTTGATAAAGTACTTTTGTACGAAACGTATATATTTTATATTAAAACATCGTTGAACAACACCATTTTGTTCAATTACTTTTCATTATTTGGTGGCATGGTGGTGATTTGAGGATGTCACCAATGAAAAGAGCGGCCTCACATTACCCATGATATGGATTTATCTCAAAATGTCCAAATTTCAAGTTATTGTCAATTCATTTTAAGCCAGTGGTAACCAGTATTTCAAAAAAGGGTGTAGCTTTGAATTGATGTGATGGGATTCAATTTTATTCAATATCTATGCCAACCAACAGATCGTTCTACGGTTTCACGATTTAAATTACTATAGGCCTATGGCCCTAGATTGCCGAGAAGGATTGATGCAAACATCATGCATGTGAAATGTTCCAAAGGTTAATGAACGAGAATGAAAAGAACAGATTAACTTTATCATGTTTGTCTCCCTATGCATGAGTGCGTATATTTATGGCCTTTACAATATTTCCTTATGTTCTTGTTAGGTATGGGGTATTATTAAAATAAAAAATAGTTATATTAAATGAAATCCTGGCATAAATAAATCGTCTTCATTCAATTGTGCTCTCTCTAAAGCAAGTAGAAATAGCTTGTACACTTTCAACATGGGAACACGTTTTGACGTATCTATAATTAGTAAAAAGATGTAGCTCAGTGGTCAGCCAACAAAAAGAAAATGTCTATAGTAGGCCCTTAGCTGGCCCTATACGTGAAACAAGATTTTCTCTCTGAATTGGCCGTATTTTACGTGTAAGAAAATTAATCGCATTATCGTGTTCACTCAAAAATTTAGAAAATAAATGGGTACTTCTGGGTTGGGTATCTATAGATTGTATAGAATTTAAGTATGATATATTTTCGATGGTAAATATATTTCACTTTCAAAGTTTGTAGTTTTCATAATTGCAATTTCTGAATATGATATAAAAAGCGGTAATAAGTCTATAAATGTAAGAGTATCGGATCATTTTGAATGTTAATAAATGCGAAACGGTCGGTAGACACCAGCAATATCAGGGATTGCCGCGATTCTTGCAGTAGCTTTTATGAATAGAATACAATAGTAGATACAATAGCGGATTAGCGGAACAATAGAGCTCTCTTACGGGCAAATAAACCTCGTCGCAACTTTTTCATGAATTTTTTAAACTTGAATCTACTTAGATGTTTTTAATGTGAGAGTGTTTCCTTTGCTACAGGCTGTATCAAAATGATTGGTACCTTAGGTTTTTTAGTGTTTATTGACAGCCATGCTGCTTCAATATGCAAAATTGGATCCTCTTGAAATGCCCATGATTTATAGTTTATAACATTCATAAACTGGCCTTAAAAAGAAACTTATAATTTTTCACAAGGTCATATCTTAAAATCGCTTGACTGGTTTGTCCTGCACTGACATGGAACACCTTCCTGGACCACATTCACACCCAACAGTTTCTTTTGCTGGGTTCAATTATTCGCCTGTGAATGTGGTCCCGGAAGTTTTCCGTGTCAATATTTTATGTTGTGTCAGTGTTTCATGTTTTAGAGTATATTGAAGTAATCTATGTGTAAATGATTGGAATAATTGAAACCCAACAAAAGAAATTTTGGGATGTGAGTGTGGTCCAGGAAGGTGTTCATGTCATGCATTTTCCTGTTGTGTCAGTTGGACACCTGTTTGGTTACTGACCAGTGTTTAGAGTAGAGTATTGAAGTAATCCTGTGTGCAATTTTTGTTCATTTTTACGGAGAGGATTTGAAGATATGACATTGTGAAAAATTATAAGTTTCTTTTTGAGGCCAGTTTATATAAATATGATAGCTCCTATGTTGCATTTTGAACTGACAGTCTTGCCTATAATCACAGGAAACTGATGGGTACCAATCATTTTGATACAGCCTGTATGTTCATAAGAATTAAACTTATTAGCTTTATTTGGTGTTGGAAAGCAATTATATTTACATTTCGTGAGATACTACAGACCGTGGTAGAGTTACCTGTATTACCTATAGAATATTCAATTGTTTTACACTGAAATGTCTTTTTAATGTTTAATTTACCTATTCGGTATTAATTTCTTAATTTACCTATTCGGTATTTATTGCACTGTGTCCCATGAGTGACATAAAGATTATGGATAATGTTGGTTTGAACATTGTCAACATTTTTAAACTTCTTTATCTATTGCCACAAGTATAACACTGAAACCTTTACCATGTTTAAATTTGGATAACATTGGCTAAGTCAATCGTCCTGCTCAAACCATAAATGTTAAGAATAGCATTTGACGAAAAAATCCCCATAATATGCCATGTTTAACGTATTACCTTTACCTTGCATAAATGGCAAGTACTAAGGATAATGTATCGTCTAGACACAAACAGCCGAGACTTTAGTCTTCCGTTGGGTTCTGATAGCACGAAGTGGGCGGAACTCAAGGTTAATATCAATAAATCTGGTACAAGACTGCCTTTGTGTTAAAATAACTATCTTGTGTACCAGATGTTTTATTTTTCTATTTTATTTGTATCTTATTTTCGTCTCACTATAAATATTTGCAACCAAAATATGCGAGAGTGTATGAAATTTATGTTGTTATGCTCATGAAGAAGAAAACTATTCCCCTAACTCGAAGAGGCATGTCATGATCATCGACCTATAAATCTCCAGGCACCTCCGTTTTCTACCTTCTAGAATTATTGAGATACGTAGCCCTATGTTAATGGCAACCTTTGGCTATTTATAAACAAATTTTGAATATGGTGTAATAAGGTGATGGTAATAAATTGTACATTTGTTAAAGAAAATAAAACAACAGTAGCCTGTAAACAAACAGCAAACAGGATTTATTTACAAACATAAACATTTTAAAACCTGACAAAATTGGATTTGGATATAAATCTTATTTTAGTCATCTTTATAACAAACCTGATAACGATGACGGATCACCTTGACTTTATGAAATGCCGTAGAATTTGCCGGGATTTTTTGCTAAACAAACAATTGTTAACATAAAGAGTACAATAATATAAAAAGTATCGTATTCCAACGATATGGGGTTTCATTAGTAGTCTTCATGTAAGAAAGCCTGTAGGGCAGCTGACGTCTAAATATAGTATTACATTTGAATTACTCGAAAATGGCGAAAAGTCAATGGAATCGTTTGTTAAAAAATGAAGATCTTCAGTATTGTGTTTATAGTTTGAAATGAGAGTACCGATCGCAGCTTTCTGAACAACACAAATACATAATCGACTAGCTCTTATAAATGGAATAATATTTTTCCTGCATTAAGTTAAATATACTACTTTTATTTTATGATAACAGTCAAATCACTTTTTAGCCCGAATTTATGCTACGCCTTGATGTTTTAAGTTTACACAAGAGTCGTCAAAATCCACTTAGGATATTATTGTTTCTGGGGTAATATGATTCATTATTATTTTTATGAATTTTGATATATCCATTTTTGAAATACGAGTATAAATAGTACAGCAGACTTCACATTAATGTTCTTTTTTTTTCAAATGTGGATTAAAAAGAGTTATGGTGTCTTTACGTTCATCAATCTATGGTGTGTCTTTACTTCTTCATCAATCTACGTTTTATCAAATTAGAGCCTTAGATCCGTTGTAATAAATATGGCTCCGTTGCGCAATTTGCTAAAGACACGCCGCTTAAATATATCGGATTTACATTCTGCGTATATTATTATATGAAGCGCCCATGATTTAGTGGATAAGGCACACATTTGCCAAACCGTTGGTTCCCCTCCCCCAAGTGCGCCCCGACAAAAATGAAACAGAAAAGTTCCCCCTGACAAAAAAATGAAAGAGAAAATTGAGGAAGGCAAAGGAAAAGGAAAGGGACAAGGAGCCCATTTCCCACAAATTTCACCTAGATTATGGGCGAAAATAGTGTCAAATACATGTACCACATTTTTGCCGCTACGTACGCACGTCAGCCCTATAAAGTCAGTTTTGGAAGCGCTAACTGGAGATTTTACATGTACAGTTTATCTAAAAACCGGAAATGTATATTTATATATTCATCAATAATACCGGGTCAAAAATTTGCAACCGCGAAACTTCGATCATCTTTCCCTCGACATTTTATGTTGCCCCACCTGACCAGGAAAGCTGCCTGCGCACTTGCGTACAAAACTGTACATTTCAACGTCCTTCTTGCGTTTTCAAAGATGCCAATCGCAAACTCTTTTTCTATACGGCCGATCTCACACTCATTTCAATGGACAATCTCTACATATGAACCACACGTACGAATGAAGCCAAATTTTCACACCTTGCTCTTGCTTTATTTTGATATATTACAACAAAATCGACCATATTAATAGTTAGACTTTCCTTCCTATGTTCAACTCCCCCCCCCCCCTTCACTTTTTGAAACTTGGTTCCATTTGGAGCATCAACAGTAAATAAGTGTTTCTATTTGATTTTCAACAAAATGCAACGTTTCCAACACGTTTTAACAATAGCATCACTGTCATTAAACTTGATTAGATTTTTTGATTGTCAAATGCAAAAATACTCACAATCAGAAAATCTAATCAAGTTTAATTTCTACAATCCTTAATGCATCTATTTCATGAATCACTGTCATTATACTTATTATTCGTTTAATTCAATCATTAATCATGCAATTAATATTATAAAACAAAACATATATAAAATATAACCTCCCAGCAAACACAAAAATGTTCTTTAAACGTTTATTCAAAACGTAAATAATGTCGGGTTTGGAAACGTTACTGTTAAATACAGGGTGAGTCAAAAAAAGTGCAATAGAGAAAAGAATCCATGTTTATTTAAGAACCGAGTTGAACATTTTAGGGTTTAAAACATTTTATATATGGTATATCCATCAGTAACCTTGTGTGAAAAAAGTAAGGATTTAGCATTTACCGTTTTGTTTTTATGACACATTTTATAGCGATACCCAATTTTAATGTTTGTCCAAGAGACATCTAAAATTTGAATGTCAGCCCACTCTGTGTTAGGTAGGTTTGGAACAACTGCCATTTTCTTAACCTCATTGGCATTAGAATAAAATGGAGCACCCAAAGTGTTATTGCCCTTGGTCTTGTTTAAGGAGAAGAAACATTATTTGTTGTTATTTTCATTTTACCTTTACTTTAAAGATGTTTATTCTCTATCAAAAAGATACGAATTTGTAGGTGGGTTTTTCAAATGTCAAAATGAAATGCGCGCAAATTGAAGTGGAGTGAATTGCAAAATATCCAAAAAGTAGGACGTATTGGGATTTTAAAAACTGGTGTTGGAGTCGAGTGAGGTATGAAGGACTTAAAGTAATGTTAGAAAGTTTGTTTGAACAGAAAAAAAGAAATTAAAATAACGCAAAAACAACCTTATTTAAGTTAAAGTCAGTTTCAGATCTGGTGTCTTTACCGTGCACTGTGTGCTCTCATTCAAAATACATGGTACCTCGTGGACAAATAACGAAATTGGGTATCGCAGCAAAAGGACTCATAAAAATTAAACGGTATTCGCGATTCACTTCATATTTTCACAGAAGGTAGCCATTGAGTGTAGCATTTATAGAATTTTTCAATATTGGGAAAGTTCGACTTGGTTCTTACATAAATATTGATTCTTTGCTCTATTGCAGTTTTTTTGACTCACCCTGTACTTGAGGGAAACATATTATTTTGCAAAATATTTTGTCAAGAGTTTAATAACATTCTTTTATAATGTTTTGCATCACGTTTTCAAAAAATGTCTTATGAATGTTATTAAAATGTTTTATACCCTTTATATATCCGACATTTAATCCTTTTCTGTAAAACATTGTGTGTTGGCCGGGCTTACCATGCAAGACCAAGATAATAATCTTTCTGGTCGCTCCAGAAAGCTTAGAAATTAATATCGCATCTGCACTTAAAAGAAACATAACACATTTTACAAAAGGGACCATGTGAGCCGAGATTAGGACTTTTTAAATGGTTGATTTCTTTACGTTGTCAATATTTTTGATGGATTATTATTTAAAGACCCATTCAGTGATCCCGGTGCAAGTGTAAAAAAATGAAAATTGTTTATGAATTGCTTAAAAGTGAAGAATAAGTCATTCAAATTGCCATTTGGCATTTTTGAAATGAAACATTTGGCAAAAAACCAAGAAAACAGCAGTATTGACGAAGTTGAAGACCCATTCAAATACATGTAGCAAATTTATATACAGACAGCATTCATGTAAATGCCTTATTTTATCTTAAATACACGGCTTGTGGCTGAACCACTAGCAGGCTATGTTAGCACATCTATGATAATAACAAATGTACCAAAATCTGAATTTTGATGATTTTTAAGATCATCCGGATGAGCAAATCACTGAATGGGTCTTTAACTATGACAAGAAGAAAGATTTCTTAGTTGCTTATATTCTTTAGTCTATTTTTCAATTTTATATCAAATGGTGTTAGATTTAAGATATTTACATTAGCCGCTATATTCGCTCGATCTAAATAATATCATTCAACAACTTGTCTCGATTAGCACAAAATTGTATTTTCCCATGCATAAACATGCAAGGAAAAATTTAATAAAAAACAGCTTTGGTATTATTTCAATTATTCAACAATTTACAAATCCGATTATAATTATATTTCCAATTTTATTATGATTTTAAGTAGGTGATGTTATCATTAACCGTGTAAAGTAGCTTGTGTTCAGGTTGCAATACATAAATACTAGACGTCGCTTCTCTTTTGTATTCATTATAATTAGAATTAGGCTAAGTAGCTCGAAATGTAGTCCAAAGTTTGTATTGTCCTTATGAAAACCGTATTATTTTAAAATTCATAATAAAATTTTGAAGACCATGTGGTTTTTCCCTCTCTTATATTTTATGATTTGGCTTTATATATTATCATGATTATAGTGTTTGGTATTTGGTGGATTTTGTTTTTTAAAAGTTCATGTCCGGATCTGCTATCTAGTGCAACATAGTGACGAGATGTACTTCAATGAATAGAGCACATCCAGATGTTGCAAAATATGTTTATTTCGTAAATTCTTGACTATATCGACCCGTATTTAACTATTTAGTCTATTCTCAAAATGAATACAAAGGGAACCTGTAAAAGTAATGAGAGTGTCATTTGATGACTTGAGGTGACATAATTATCATATTGAAAATAATTCTGGGAAGGGTGAGATGTTTTCTCTGGGTTATATTTAGTTCCTTAATGTACGTTCAATAAACGGTGTATGAAGTGAACGGTGTAATAACGAAATGTACGTCAATGAATAGAGCATCCAGATCTTGCAAAATATGCATATTTCGTAAATTCTTGACTATATGGACCGTTATTCAACCAGTCTATTCTCAAAATGAATACAAAGGGAACCTGTAAAAGTAATGAGAGTGTCATTTGATGACTTGGGGTGACATAATTATCATATTGCAAATAATTCTGGGAAGGGTGAGATGTCTTCTCTGGGTTATATTTAGTTCCTTAATGTCCGTTCAACAAACGGTGTATGAAGTGAACGGTGTAATAACATGAATGTTATTTCATATGTCAAAATAGTTTCAAATATTTCATACTATATTAACATATGTGACACGATCTGATCCATGGGGGCCAAAGGAGGCATTTTTGAAAATTGAGTGAAACTATAATTATTACATTATACATACAATAGGCTATCATTTACTGAAAACACCAAAGGTTTAGCATACTTGGTTCTAAAGTTATAAAGTTTTTTGATGTCTATTTTCTTATGTATTTTATTGTTTTTTACTCCATATTTTTACCTTTATCTCAGTTTCAAATTTGCCGCCTTTGGCCCCCATGGACCAGATCGTGTCACATATATTGACTTAATCACGTGTAATAGTTCTTTAATTCCACAGGTGTTTTTTGTAATTGGTTAAATTATTTAACTTATGCATATAAAAGATTCTTGTCATTTGATCGGGCGTCTAATTAACTCCAACACGTGTGTGCCACAATTAACAACAGAATATTTTAACAAGGATCCGAACAAGGTGATGATGAATCTGCTTTAAGATCTTGTGGACATGATGCGATGTTTTGTCTGATGAAACCTAGATACTTGTTGGCCTTGGCCGTTATGTTGTTAATGTGTATTTTCTACTTCAGGTGCTGGGTGATATCGACCCCAAGATAAATATGTTTGCTTGTGCTCTGTAAAGTAGAGTCTCCCAGTGTTCTGCTACTATGGGGTAATTCTCAACAAGAATCACTGACAATGATCAAGTGTTTAGATGTGTTGTTGTAATGTGACAGTGTCGGAAACAGGTGCCGCATTTCACTATTACGGAACTGTTTCCGAATCCATGACTGTGGCCCGTATTAGTGGTTACCCAGTAGAACTACGTTATAGTGTTATTTTGTTTAACGATTATTATACGGTTTTATTTTCATCATAAATACCCGCAGTGAATTGTTAGTCAACTGAAGCATATGATTTAACTACAAAATGCTTATGGTAGTCCGTCTTTCGGCTGTGGTATTACGACCCAGAAATAAATCACATACGCTGTGTTTTAATTGTACATACTGACAGCAGCGGTGTGTATAGTAGTAAATACCCTTCTCAAGCATACTTGCAGAGCATATATTTAATTCTGCTCATATTTGAGAAATTCAGGGATGTGACTGAACAAACATCCTGGCATAAGATACACTAAATTTTTCCATTGTTATGACTTTGATTTGTCATATGCAATTCCTTATTATTGATATTTTATTAGATTATGTAGCTCAATACATTAAGTGCATATGTCATTCTTGTGTAGATGATATACATTTGATGGAACCGTGACGCGGGGAGATGAGCATAATATTCGTACGTCTGTTTTTCTTATTACATGTCCATGATGAAACTACAAACCAACAAAGAACAGGAACAGATTGAAAAAAAATGTTACA
This sequence comes from Amphiura filiformis, assembly GCF_039555335.1. Lineage (NCBI taxonomy): Eukaryota > Metazoa > Echinodermata > Ophiuroidea > Amphilepidida > Amphiuridae > Amphiura > Amphiura filiformis. The sequence goes on along the minus strand of NC_092647.1, from coordinate 63,449,421 downwards.
AAGCATTCGCGTTGGCAAATGAATGAAATATTACATTTATATTAATTACTGGGATTTATAAACAGAATTACAAAATAGATTTTGAGAAACTCATAAATGTGTCTGATTCAATCGTACTGTAAAACTGCTGGCAAGCAAACGAGGTGACAATATTGGATATTTGTAGTTGCAGTGGGGCATTTCATTTGAATTGGTGGGTGCTGAGACGCAACATCCAAATACACAATTTGTTTCAATTGAATCCTTTATTAGCTGTGTCAATGCTACAGCCGTGTCGTGGTATATTGAATCAAAAGGATGTCACACAATAATACAAGGACACAGTTCATAAAACTAAAGTAAGACGTATATTTATTGCATGATCCTGTGTGTCATGGGTACCAAACTCGTACTCCAGGACAAGGGGTCAGATTTCAAGATTGCACTTATTGGTATGGTTTATTGAACGGTGACTCTGATATTGAGATTATTCTTAGTGGGTGTTGTATACATAGGTTTGATTTCATGACGGTCGTTCTGAAGGTGATATCACTATACAGGGTGATTCAAAGGCTACAAATATTGGACATTCGTAACGTGTAAGGTCTTTACAACTGCAAGACTTTATGGAGCTGCTCAAGACAAACACGAAGGACGTCTTCGTTTTTAAGACGACGTCACCTCTAATTAAAATCCAAGTCGTTTCGTGCTGAGACAGTCACGCTACGAAATGGTACAAATGGAATACCATCTCCATCTCGGAAAAGGCTCAAAGATATAGCCGCCAAAGATGTCCAGTGCATAATTTTGCTTTAAACCATGTAAACTTTGGCGTCGATGCACAATGTTCAAAATGCTATAGCAGTGACTTAGGCATAAAAGCTGCCTGCTGTGAGTTATCGATTATGAGTTTCGCTGCCGAGCACAGAAAAATGGATTTGCATAGTGGAGTCAAAGAACTGAAAGATGATATCGTAGGTTTGCTTCTATTGAGATTCATATTTAGATTCAGTTTATTTTATTATATCATCCTTGCAAAAACATAATAAGTGTTTACATAATGTAATAAGAATAATGGGCAATAGATGGACAAAGGGTGGAGCAGGCAAAGCTGTTCGAAACACTGCTTACATGAATAGAGATAAAAGTAAGGATTGGCATGACAACGGCGCCGTTCATAAAAGAAGGTTCTGCCAACCAAAAGTCTAAACAAGTACATAAAAAGGAGAATCGCAAAGTCAATTTAAAAAGGTTGGAATGTGGCCTTGTGTGGAGCTGCGATATAGACGCTGTATGAAAATGAAAATGGTGGAGTAAGAATGGAAATGTGAGGTTTGAAAGACAAAAAGACAAACGAGGAAGTTTAAACCGTGGATAGAGTGGTCAATAAAAGTACCATCATGGGCAGAGAGAAGAATTGGACTGGGTCATAAATGTGACAATCTGAAGTGGCGGTCATTTCAAATCATCCTCAAGTCAACGAGGTCAAAGAATGTCTTCTCATTGTTTGTGGGTGGATAATACATACCTACACAAATACAATACAATGTTTTACCACTTTAAACAGGGATTAGCCATAGTAAATGAAGACTGGAGCTGTAAGACAAACATTTCTATAGAATATAGGTACAAGCTTATAATCCTCTTCAACAATAGGATTAATGATTGGTTTAGAATGTGCTTGGCACTAGAAAATGAGACATATGTGGCACCTGACTTAAGGTACCTTTTGCTGTTAGGGGTCACATATTAAGAACTTCCGGACGAGACGTAATAGAAGGAAGGGTGAAAGATCAGGCGGCAAGTAGGGACTATCCATTTGATTGGTTAGCTGAGCTGGACATATGGGGGGGGGGGGGTCAAATATAGAAAGGCACGTACCAAGCTGTTTATATCAATCGTATATTCATCGGAATTAAAAGTTAGTAGACATGCTACTTACAAGCACTACCTTTGCGTGTGGTTGCCAATTAGATAATAACCGTTCCTTCATTGGCGTAACCGTTCCATCACATGGGGGCGGGGTATGATTGGGGGGCACAAGCCGTTTTCGGCAATTTTCCTATGGGATTCCCCCAGCCCCTATGACACTACGCCAGTGCGTTCCTTCTGCAAAATGCTTGGATCTCCAATTCATTAATCTTAAACGACTATTGCAACCTGTTATCCCAGATCCCGAAATAAATTTCTTGAAAATGTACTTAGAAAAATGTTGGAGGTGTTTTGTGATATGTTTTGCTATACATTGTCTATAATTTGCTCAAATGAACATCCTTGACTGCTATTAGGTGAAAATGTGTTTTATGTCTTTAGCAGACAGAAAATGTAACATTCATGACCTTCAATGGATTCATAATGTTCGTTAACCCAAGTGGATATTGTATATGAATGTTTCAATATGTCCACCTCTAAAGCGCTCACAATTGACTCACTAAGTCTTTCATTTAAAAGAAGAAATCCTCAAGGCCGAGACATGGCTTCTCTTTGAACTTGAATAGGTTGAGGCATTGGCCATTTTGAGTCTTTGTGGTTATCGGTACCGGTCTAGTATCATGACAGTTTTCTAAATCAATATCCCGTAATATACTATGACGTTATAACATTATACTATCGGGGAATTATACCGAATTATATGTAACCTCAGCCTAAGTCTGTCAGATCATCATGAATACCAATCGACAAATAGTAGTTAAATTACATTGTATTTTCATAAACTGTCAATATTTTGTCAATATTAACTTGTTATGGAGTGTATGTCGAGTAACAAGAACCGATGCTGAGCGATTTTCTGCTCTGTTTTGATACGAATCCCACTTTTGATATTTAACAAAGGCTTCACACCATACGCACAATTTGTATAGGTTGATTCAATTTCAATCTTAAGGTCAGTAAGGTACTATATACCTAATTTAAAATATATATTTTTAATGTTCTTATATACTTATATATATTTGTTATCAACGATCATTTTTTATTTAATATTAATAATTTCAATACGCTTTGTTAAGAAAATAACTATTTTGAACAAGGAATTGTGACCAAGGTATTTATGTTGAATACATTTCCAAAGAAGATTATCACCAAACCACCACAATGCATTATGTTTTTGCAAATGACCATAAAACTGGTTCCTGGTGCATGTAAGTTCCCATTGAACATGTACAAGGAGGAGGGCTGTACGGCTAGCAGCAATAACACTGGGGTTCTTTGACTTCTCTTTTGATGTTCACCGTTCAATGATGTATGTGGACCAAGACATTCAGCGCGTTAATTTCGGAAGGTTATTATATAAAAACAAAAGGGTAGTTGCTGGTAGATTCATACATCTATTAGGGTGTGAAATTGGTTATTTTCACATGAAAGTACGTTATAATCCTTTCCCGGCACATGTGTGTATAAAAGATATGTCATGGTTTGGTCTGGCTAAAAAAAGGTAAAACTTCCCGCTACATGTACATCACATGGTGTATAATGGGATGCTGTAGAAATCTTCTTTGATTATCTCTTCCCTAGTATACAAACAGGAATGTGTGAATCAGAGGGCGCTATTACTCACACACCAACGTGAAGTGTCATAATCCCATAATCTACCACTATTTTGCGTGTCGTGTTGTCAACATGTCTGGTTATACATGTACCGAGCTTTTGAGTTCTAAGTAAAACTGTGTGACTTGCTTGAAAAGAAGATTAATCTTAATCTCACGTATGTGATAGGTAATAAATATCATTATCTGCAAAATATAAGCTCAATGTATTAACTGGTTAAAAACATGCATGTAAAGCAACACATATCATGCATGCCTCTGAAGCTATGCAGACTTGCAGTATCCGTAACGAATTGCATCAACATTATAATGAAATCGCATGTTTCCACTTTCCACTTCAAGTGGTAGTAAAAGGAAAATCGAGAATCAAGCGACCTTTTGGTATTCGTGCTCTTAGTATTCATTATTGCACAATGATATGGATAAAAGAATACCGACTTACCGAATACTGAAATGCCTTTCATAAATACCTATTCCGTTTGAACAAGCAAACTTTAAATATGGATATGGATTATGACATATGTAATTCGTTGCATCCAATTATGAGTTTTAATTGACATAAACCAAATTCATATTTTGTGTAAAAACTGCAGGTGGAATTGTTATATAGACACGACATACTTATTAATCTGGAAAGAAGACTATAAATCACATTAAAGGGTATGCTTAATAAAGGGGGTAATGGGTCATATCTAATCAATAATAAAGATGTCTTTTGATAACATTACGTGACGTGACATGACATGAAGATAATAATGGTTTAATTTAAACTGCACACTACCGCTCCATCGATATCTAAATCAAAACGTGCATGTAACATTATAAATTGTAAAGCAATGTCAGGGACCCATTTATCCTGTAAAAATGTTATCTTTATATTTATTAGTGCGTGTGCATCTTTTCAGCGAGTTAAACGTGACTGAATTTCTCCCTTCGTTGTTAAGGTTAAATACACATAAAACATTTAATAATGACTGTGAAAATGCTCTGGAAAAAGCGGTCAACCGCCTCTTCTTAAGGTGAAGTCATTGGGGGTATTGTATTTTGATACGGGGAGAATGTGGATCAAATAAGTATTTTTTCAACCATTTTGACGCACAATCATAATAACGGTAAGGGTGGTTGACACTGTTTATCAACCGCGAATGGGTACCCATTTTGGTTAAACTTTCCTCTGGTTAACTTCTAAGTTCTTTATTTTAAAGAATGATGACAGCATATTCCACGTTCCTCTCTAAACTTAACTACCTCCGATCAAATGTCGATGAACGTTGAATTCCAATGATGCTAACATATCTATGTTATTGAATAAAATCTTGAAATGAAAGTGTAATGTGGAGAGTATTTGAACATTGACTTATCAGTAAATATTTGTTTGATTTTTTGTATTTTTCTTATCTATCTGAAGTGCTTCTGTACTCTGACTTCCATTTTCTCTGATATTTTGTCTTACTTATCCAAAAAATACTGGCAAATTCATCGGAAATGTTGAGCTGAAAGGTTTGCCATACCAACAATGCATCACATGCTGCAATGCAGACAGTACTGGGACGAAAAGTTTGTATTAGAATCATTTCATTAATTCCTGGATCTGCAAGGCAAAATGGGGATGGGCGCTATTGTAGTTTGATATTACTGATGAACCTTTCAACGTTATAGACAATTGTAGATTCCCCTGAACAAATATTGATTTATAATTTAATATGACTTGTCACTGCAGCTCAATATCGCGATTTAAATACTCACTTTTTTCACGTGTTGCATAAAAACAATGTGTGAATATGAGAATGTTGAATACAAATGTGATAGATAATACATGATTGAATATGTACCATGCAGTGATGGATAATTTGAGCACGCTGCATTCATGTAAAAATCATGTTCAATTACTTTATGCGTGGTTGCATTGTGTTGATTCGATAATTCATGATGAAAAAATCGCGAATCACGAGCATAATACATCTTATTAGGGGAGCCTTATTTATCTCATCGTAATATAGAATCGCTGCTACTAGTGTCAGATCAAAACACAAATTGAGACATCAGTAATGCCATCAGCAGAATAAGTCACTTTTTATGCATGCGTATTACACTGAAAAAATAAAAGAGATACAAAAAGTTTACAATTTTTGTTTCGCTTTTAAAATCGCGCCATCCGTACAATCGTAGTTCCCTCCTTTGTACAGGAGCATCATCCAGCAGAGGAATAAATTCTGTGGTCTTGTGGACATAGTGTAGATAAAGGCACATTTGATGATGCATCTGGGCTAGGAAATTCCCGATCACGTTACGGTAACCGCCTCTTGTTGGGGCGAAGTAATTGTATTTTGATACGGGGAGAATGTGGATCAAATAAGTATTTTTTCAACCATTTTGGCGAACAATCAAAATAACTGTTAGGGTTTTTGACACGATTTATCAACCTAGAATGGCGGAACTTTCCTCTGGAAATAGAAGAAGTTATGAAAACATCTTCCATTTTCCTCTCTTAACTACCTCCGATCTTATCTCCGATCAAATGTCGATGAACTTTGAATTCCAATGATGCCAACATAGTTATCAATGTTATTGAATAAAATCTTGCTTAATTGAAAGTATAATTGGGAGATTATTGAACATTGAGTTATCGGTAATTTTTGTTGATTTTCTTTATTTATCTTTTCTATCTTAAGTGCTTTGGTAATTCTATTGTCGCTGCTATTTCGTCTTATTTGTAAAATAACGGAAACGCTCCCCCATCCAAAATATGTACTAGTAAATCCTTCGGAAATGTTGAGCTGAAAGGTTTGCCATACCATTTGCAGAGGGTACTTGGACGAAAAGTTTCTATTAGAAGCATTTCATTGGTTTCTGCAGTCTGTAAGGCATGGGGATGGGCGTTATTTTAGTTTGATATTACTGATGAACCTATCAGCGTTCAACAGTAGATTCCACTGAAATAAATATTGATTTATAATATAATATGTGATGCGATTAAGCAAAATCAGTCGGAACTCGGAATATTGATTTTGAGATATAGCCACACAATTTCCTTTTGTTTCCTATTGTTTTGGAAACTCTTTAATTGCTCATATCTTTGGAACTAACTGGTTGTTCAATATCAATGGGGTTTTCATTAAAATGCAGCTTTGTTAATGTTTGTTACTATTTTATAAGAAACTGAAAAATTAATATTTCCGAGTTCCGACTGATTTTGCATGATCGCATCACATATGACTTGTCATTACAGCTCAATATCGCGATTTAAACACGTGTTGCATAACAATAATGTGTGCGAACATGAGAATGTTGAATACAAATGTGATAGATAATACATGATTGAATATGTACCATGCAGTTATGGATAATTTGAGCACGCTGCATTCATGTAAAAATCATGTTCAATTATTGTATGCGTGGTTGCATTTTCTGTGTCGATTCGATAATTCATGCTAAAGAAATGGCGAATCTGAGCAAATACATCTTATTCGGGTTTTAATTAGTATTTTGCTGCTACTAGTGTCAGATTGGAACAAAAATCAAGACATATGTAATGCTATCAACAGAATACGTCACTAGTCACACACAATCCATGTTCATTTTTTTTTTTTAACAGTTTCAATACACGCGGTATTAAGCTGAAAAGTTTTAAATTTTGGTTTCTATTTTGTAAATCGAGCCATTCAAAAATCATAGTTTCCTCCTTTGTACAGGAGCACAATTCAGCGGATCTAGACTAGATTGGAAGATGCAACACTTTACACACAAAAAAACAAAAACAAATACAGTCTAACGGTACTAACATTCCTTTTTTTCAGTGAAATAGTACGGTAAAGTGCCGTGAAATAAAGTCACTTACTTACAGTGAAGTGTCTGGTCTTGTGAAGATAAAGTCACAAATTTGATGATACATCGGAGCTGGGAAACCCTGAGCACGTCACGTGATGCCAAGATCATCATTCCATCGCACAAATGTATTGTATTTCATTTCATTCCATTACAACTTGTTTATATTATTGAATACTGAGAATGCATATAATTTAAAACTTCTTTTGACAACCAAATTGGTGATTCTAAATCAGTTTGAACGACAAACAACATTTGTGACCGTACACCACGAATCAGCCGTAAAGTCGGCCCGGTTAATTTTGTTTTATTTCGTGTTTAAAAATATATATCTTAAGCTTTAAAATGGTATATTATTTGACTTCAAACGATATCCAGAAGCGGGGTTATGATTTGTTTAACACTGCTCCTTTAACAAAATGATACTTTTTTCAGTTCTACATGTTGCTGGTAATAAATATTAAACAGTCATAATTGGCGGTTATTTCAAATCACCCCAAGTCAACGAGGTTCAGGAGTGTCCTCCCATTGTTAATTGTTGGTTATATATACCCATACAAAATACAATGCTTTGTAACCAACCACTTGAACAGGATTAGCGTGTTTGACTCGCGCTATCAAATGAGAAGGATGACGCACCAAATTGAGGTACCTATGAATACGACCTTCACGCACATTTTACACTGTAACTCAGGAATATAATTTGCCGACTTTACGGCTCATTCGCAATGTACGGCCACATTTGTGCTTAGCTTCATGGTTTTTATGGAGTGAGTCTTCTGGTTATCTGTAGGGAATTATACGCAAATCAATAACATTGGAGTAAATTGCCGCTTTTTGAGAAATCACGAAGAAAAATTATTGAACCATGTTCACCCGGAACATAGGCGGCATTCACATGAGTGCACGTATTCCTAATTTATGACTAGAAGTTCTTGTATATAAAGCGCTATGTTTTCACAGCAAACACAAGACGTTTTCAAAGACCCCACAAAGGTTGCTACAAAACGTTCTAGTGTTAGGTTATTCATTATCGTTTCAAAAATAGTTTTAAACGTTGCCTCAAAAACAATGCAGCATAAGTGCTGACAAAAGATCTTAAATGTTTGTAGAAGGTCACTTCGAGACTTACTATCTACAAGCTGTTATGGCAGCGCAGAGGTGGTCACGTGCGTAAAAGCGCATTTATAAATATAACCGAAGTACACTGATTATGTGATACGCACTTACTGGGTTGACTGGAGACAAAGTTGTTAAGTTGCCACCATCCAAGGTGCCGGCGTCAAATAGCAGCGCTGCCAATGTTTCTCACTTGTAGGAATCAATTATTCATTCACCATAGATGTTGATAGAAATATCTGTAGTATACGTGATAAGAATAACATAAGCTAACTTGACACTGAACATAAGGGGATTTGCCATTTGGTCTAATACCATTTGGTCTAATATACATTTGGTCTTCATCCATTTCGTCTAAACCCATTAGGTCTATATCCACTACATCCAATAATCAGTTGGTCCTTTAACCATTTGGTCCGATAACCATTTGGTCCGATAACCATTTAGTCTAATGACCAATAAGTCTAAAACCATTTAGTCTAACAACCATTTAGTCTAATACTCATTTGGTCTATAACCAATAGGTCTAATAGCCATTTGGTCTAATACCCATTTGGTCTACACACCATTTAGTCTTACAAGCATTTAGTTTATTAACAAATAAACGAAATGGTATTAGAACAACCGGTTATTAGACCTTACGGTTATTAGACCAAACGGTTATTAGACCAAATGGTTGACCAAATGGTTATTAGAAATATGGTTAGTAGACATACCGTTATTAGACCAAACAATATTAGACTAAATTGACATTAGACTATATGATTATTAGACTAAGTGGCAATTAGTCTTTCTGGTAATAGACCAAATGAATATAGACTAAACGGGAATTAGACGAAATGGTATTAGACCAAATGGCAATAGACCGAACATAACAGTATTCGGTTATTGACCTTTGGACGATATCTTTGTCAAACAACCTAATATGCAAGAAAGTTTATGCCCATAAACGTCCTGTAGTCTATAGCTTTTGATGCTATAAAATTCTCAACTTTTTTGTGAGTAAATTGGAGGGATAAGGCTATAGCTCACGAAGTGACCCTTGAGGCCTAGGTGTATTATATTGTGTTTTTCACAACTATTAGATGTTTCATTCATCTAAGCACTTGCAATTTGGACTATCTAGCAAACCTGGAACCAAACAATAGGTGTTACAAGATCCGTTACACAACATATTTGTAGGGGCCTGTGCTTTTGCCCCTCATAGCAGGATCTTATCAAAGACAAAGGGACAAAACATCGCACAAACATTCATAAGACATGGGATATACTCATAGGAATGTCCACAAAGGAATAGCAAAGCAAAACAATAGAAGACATAAGTGTTTACTGGAAAATATCAATTGGGGTAGAAGTTGAATGTCATATGAATAGATATAAGTGGGATAACGGTTTGAATGAAAACAATAAGCTAAGTAGCAAAATAAGAAGGAAAATAGAACTGCGTGAAAATATTACATAATTAATTAATAAGTAAATCGGAAACAAAAAATGAAAGAATGAAGTTGAGGGAAATTTATATCTTTAAATGTATAAATATACAAAATAAAATGAAATAACAATATAATAGGCCTACAAGATGAGAAAGAGGAAAATATTAGTCTAAAGTGATGATTTTGATTTTGGATATTATGTAACATCTTAGTGTATCATGAAATAAATCTTATCAAACATACTGTTCTCAATACTAATACGGAGCCAAATATGCGATGCGATCAAGTAAAAACAGTCGGAAATATATTGATTCTGAGATATAGGCAAACAAAGGAAATACATTTTTCCTTTTGCTTCGTCTTGTTTTGGAAACTCTTTAGCTGCTCATCTTTGGAATTCGTTGCTCAGTGTCAATGGGTTTTCTGCAAAATGCAGCTTTGTATTAAAATGCTTTTTACTATCCTATAATAAACTGAAAATATAAGATTTCCGAGTTCCAACTGATTTTGCTTGATCGCATCACCTATATTGAAAGCAGTATTATCATTCATTTTAAGGTAACACTAGAAATCTTGTCAATACGATCTGATCTTTTTCATGTTTTTAAGATTGTGATAATAAAATATCACAATTCAACTCCACATGGAAGCAACAGCATTTAAACAAACACAGCAATAACTATTAAGTACTACTCAGCATACCCAGTCAATCAGTAATTTATGTAAACTATATAAAAATAGCATCACCATTTAGGTTGCTATAAAAATAATACACAATAAAATGATATGCGACTCTTATGTTGATAATTTTGTTCTGCATATTATTGTTGTCATTCAATGAAAGAAGTACCAAATTATAACACTTTGCGAACAGGGGTTTTATTATTTTATTATATTAATGCATTAAGATCAGAATGATAACTAAAATGGTATTGCTAATTTCAGGTTTCTTCATGAACAAACCAGGACGGATTGAGAACAGGAAAGCAATCGGTAAACATAAAACTCCCTAGTCTTTACGAAACTGTGCCCTAGCATGACAAAAGGAAGTAATGCACGTTTTTTTATTATTTTCAAAATGCTAGTTAAGTTGGGTCTAAATAAAAGTATCTTCCTGCTAAATAAAATAATGGCTGAGTTATGTCACTGACAGTTAAATCTTATGACGAATACTTGCTTCCTAAATTTTGTACATACAAAGTATTTGAGACACTCAACGAAAACCTGCGAAAAACCACAAAAAAAGAGGTAATGGACAGACAATTGTCCACATTTCATTGATTTTATGCAAATTAGTCACCATTGTTCAAAGTCAATTGTTACTATCCTATTAATTACAACTAATACCAGTACATAAACATCCAATTATCTCTATATTTAAATGCAATATTGAATAAATTGCTCCAAATTGTGTTTTTGTCCCATATCTAAATAGCATAAATTGTCCATTACTTGCTTTTTGTCGTGGTAGGGCAGTTATACACGTGACCGACGTCCTAGCCTTCCTTCCTGGAGGACAGACTAATATCATGGTTCATATCCTCAATTCTAGTGAGCCATAGGGACAATTATGATAAATCGAGAATCAAATCATTATAATATTCATCCCTCAACCATTTGAAGAACAAATACCGTTAACACTTTTCCAAAGGAAACGATCAAGTGTGTACAGCAACCTCACGGGGCGACATATTACCGGTTCAAAGCACAGACTGGGTTCAAATGCTTACTCTACGCCATAGACGTGCCAACTTTCCTGCCGGGTCATACATAATAGATTGAATAGCCATGACGATGTGACCAGGTGATAGTATCATGTAAAAGTAGTCTATAATGTTGTCTTCCATACTACGATTACCGTAAAATCGTGAAGTACACCGTTAATGCAACAGAAGTAGTACACATTTACCTACGTCTGTTATATTTATCATTATAGAGGTTGTCAAGCATTAGCAATAAATAAGAGGGTGTTCCTTAATATCTACCGGGCAAGCATTTTGTTTTGGTTGTCAATAGCCAACGGACAAAAGCCGTTATATTTGTCGGACTAGCCTATGATGCAAATAAACAAGATGAGTCATTTGTGCTAACATATATTGTTTGCACTTTGAACCACTCTTAGAATGTAATTGTTTTTCTGCAAACTGAAATTATTGATATCTTTGGAACCATGTCCAAATCCAATGTATTTTCAGCATAATCAAGCATGTAATATATTGCATATTGCAAAAATATTACATACAATTTACGCCTACATATTACATAAGATTGGCAATACTATCGTGTGACAGCCGACAAATGACTCATTCAGCCTTGTCGTGTCCCATATTTGATAGTCATTCTTTTATGTGTCAATATACGTATTGACATGAATCATGATCGAAATCGTTAAGCACATATATGTGTGGGTTTTTATTAATGTCAAGGGTAATATGTGTTTTAACTAACGTCAAAATACTAATGTCAATTAAAGCTCTGCTGAATACATGATTGCAGCTGTACTCATGTTCCAAACATGTTTAAATATTGTCAAAAATAGAATAATTAGCAACCTTTCTCAATTCCACCTTACTTATTACAAAGGATGACTCCAAGGAGATATTGGGCTCTCCCCGTTGAAATCCATACACCCTATGGAAGACATGGCCTTAATTTCCCACACATTGGGTGTAGATTTCAAATGTAATCACCCATTCAAGTAACTCCTTTTGAAATTTACACTCCCTCTGTGGAAGATTAAGGTCATGTCTATCATAGGGGTGCATAGATTTTAACTGGAATAGCCCAATGTCAGTTAGTCATATTGGTAGATTTTTACGTCACAGACATTCTGAGGAATACGAAACTTTTTGCAATTTGTTCTTTGCAATGAATAGTAAACTCTACACTGTTGACAGAAGAAGATTGTGATTGAGCACTGATAGTAACATGGAAACTTTGTTAACGTGATTAAAGAGAGCCTTGAGTCATCTCTAAACAAATCAGTTATGGTTTCAGTGAAAGAAGAAAATATACATTGTTGACAGAGGATGAAGAAGATGATTGTGATCGAGAACGAATTATTGTAACATTACATTAACAACTTTGTTAACATGGTTAAAGCAAACTTTGAATCATCTCTAAACAAATCAGTTATATAATTGTAAGGATAATAATAATGTACCCTGTTGGTTAAGGGCTGGGGTATGAACGTTTGGACAGTATTTATTTTGGGACATTAGAGCATCAGACATATCGAATTGCATTCTGAATACGAAGAATGTCATTATGATATCAAATAATTTTGATTTTTTGAAATTCGCAATTTAATACACATTTTATGGCAAATCATTAAAAATTGATATTTTTGATATTTAACAGTACTTGAAGTAAACTTTATAAATCTGATGATTTACACTTAAAGTGTATGTAGTTGAAAAGCCGACGATTAAAAAATTTTGACCTTTCGTATTGAAGATATGGATTTTTTTCCCAAAACACCAAAAAAAAATTAGTCTTTTGGGGAAAAATATATCTTCAATATGAAAGCGTCAAAGTTCATACACTTAAAATATAGTTAGATTTATATAATTTACTTCGAGGACTAATATATCTTTGAAAAATATCAATGTTTTATAATTTGTCATAAAATTTGTATTATATTGTAATTTTCAAAAAATGAAAATTATTTGATATCAGAAAGACATGCTTCGTATTTGGAATGCAATTCGATAGGTCTGAGGTGCTCTCATGTCCCACAAAAAATACTGTCGAAACGCAATAAACGCTCATTTTAGATCCCTTAAATAAATAGTAAAATAAATGTTTAACATATAAAACAGCAGCTGTCTAAAATAATTTTTAAAAAAAGTTGTTTAAAATACTTATTGTTAAACATTTATAACTGTTCAGTTCATCCGTACTTATCTGTATACTCGCATTACACTGCAAAAAGTGTGTTTAGGAATTAAACACTTTTCTAAACACTATCGTGGTTATAACTCAGTGTAAGAAACTTTTTTACTTAGAAGTGTGTCTATGTGGGGATGTATGGGTGCATATCTCAAATTAAAGTTTGTATGTCATTTCCATCGTGTGTTAAGGCAATAATTATGTTAACCATTATTTCTTCCGTTTTATATCCTATATGTACTCTTGATACTCCATTGATACGAAAATAAGTACAAACAGTCTCCATATCATGTTATTATGATGTCATTATGCGAGTACGCCCTCAAGAAATGTGAAAAATCTCATTAATTTTTTGTAACCACAATACACACTAAAATCAATTTTCGGCTGAAAAAATCAGCCCTTAGAATATTTTGATAAGAGCAACACAAATTATGCTGAGTTTGCACCAACCATTCTCTACCCTCGGGTCTAAGCGTCGCCATTACCTCGGGTAAGGTTGTAGGTCGGTTTTATTCTCGCTAAAATAAGTGCAAAAGATGGTGGTCCCACAATTAACCAAGCCATTTGGCGGTAAATTTTTCCGTTTTAGACGGGGAGGAGGCGAGGGTTAATGTATCCAAACCTTCCATTGAGTTATAACCACTAATGCGAGTAAACAGTCGTCTCTTCCTCCTGCCATCCAGCTTTATTAGATTGAAAACTAAAACTGCTATGATACATGCAATATTATTCTGAATTTAATTTGGGTGTCTGTTTCAAACTAAACTAGCAATCAAATAAAAACCATTTGGTTCCCTCAAGGGGATGCATAGGTTAAAATCAACATATACCCTATGTATGCAGCAAACTAATATTCCTCACCAATGCTTACACGATATAGGAATGCGTACGTAGTAATAAAATATGATTAGGTATATCACTACTACCACCAACCAGTAGCTAAATTTAGATGAGAGAAAGGGCTAAGGGCAGAAACCTACATTAATAAGAAATGAGAAGGGATAGAAGCCGATGAAGTAAGTGTATGATGATTTCCTTTGACTAGAGTTAAAAAGCCTCGAGGAAATTTGTCCGCGTGTGACGCAGGGCTGGACTATGCCTGCCAAAATTTTATATTGAAAATTACTCGCGGAATATAGTTGATGAATAGAGTCGAAGTGCACGTCTGTGTTAAGAAGGTCTGGTACAGGGGATTGACATTATGAGCTTGATGAGTGTTAGTGTTGCTAATGCCTATTGTGGGATTGTACAATGTATCGGATATTATGTCTGAGAAAGAAAAGAAATTGTAATGTAGTGGTTCGGTTATAAGGTTACTGTTATTACAAACGAGGGCAAAGTTAGTAATCAATACTCGTTTCGTTAATAGACATCACTGAAAATGTCGAAATTGAGTGTTGAAGACTGATTTGCTAAGCTCAACAAAAAAGTCCCAAGTTTTGAAATATTTTCTCAAAATATCAAGAGCTATCTTGAGAACCACAGGACCAATCCTCGGATTGTGTGTACTTATTTTAATGCATTTTTCATGCTGATTCCACATATGGTCATGAAAATTTACATTTCTGAAATTTTTGACTTTTCAAAAAAAATTTGAAACTGTCGTCTGCAGTCTGAAGAGAGTTAATATACATCACTGAAAATGTCGAAATTGAGTGTTGAAGACTGATTTGAAATGTAAGGGCAAAGCACTACTCAAGATTCATTAAGTAAAACTTTAACGTATCTTCATTTACTTATTCTCATTTGTAGTTAAACAGTTGTGTCTGAAGATTAAGTGAAAATAACAGCATCAAAACCTGCCATATATAAATTATAACAAAATTATATATTACAACAACACGAACAACATAGACGACGACAATATGAATGAATATGTACATCAACTAATTCAAGCAAAAGCAAAATTGTTTTGTTGATGAATTTAAAGTCGTTGATAAAAGGAAGGTACTGACAGAATAGATAAAACAACTTTATTATTTCTTTGATTTAATTTGTATCCATGTAATAAAATCGCACTTTAGCTAACTACAACAACACAATATAAACCTCGGTAACAAACTATCGACCCAAATAAGTTCAAGATGAATAAGAATAAAGAAGCAAGCAACAATCATTCATTTAGTATTTTTTATTGGAAATAAATCAGACTACGTATGTAATGACAAAAAAACTATTCTTACGTGAATACAGCGTTTATCTAATTTGCTGTTTGCTCACGAAAATCAGCAGCAAAAACGTTGTCGTTTCAATTTAATTACAATCTAAATGATCAATGCAAATAGATGCAGATTGCATACCTAAATACACTAAAATAATTTATTGAATTCAAACGCAGATTAAACGCATTAGCCTTAATAATATCCACCGAGTGTAGATGCTTAAATACTTAAATAACCATTATAGCAATATGAAGAAGACAATTACAATGTAAGGAGAATTATTTAAATTCGTAATGAAAATAGTCATGATATGTGTTTAATGTGTTTACTTTAACGGTTGCACAAGGGAAGAAACCTGAACTACTGTATCTTAAAATAGACAAATGAGCAATGGTGCAATGTACAATGGCAATCTTATTATCTTGGAATAATATGGATATCATGTAGTATGATGCTCATGAGTATGAAATAGCTTCCAGCGGGTCAGGTGAGACTAGACGCAATTAAATTACAGCCGCTATGTTTGGATAATGATGAAGCTTTGCATGAAGTGTGTTACATTTGAAAACATATTGTTGATAATGCTCCCACACACCCTACATACAAAATCACTGACCGATCTATCCTGAATTTGATGTGTACCACAGACATTACCTGACCATAACAATCAAAATCGATTTACGCCAACGGTCAGAAATACGGTTCCGTTATTTTGATAACAGTTATGCTTGACATGGCTCGCATGAGCATTTCCAACAGTTTTTACCATGATCAATTTTGATCATGTGGAAAACAATACTAATCCATCCTGAATCCATACTATAAAAACAAACAATATATTATATAGTCCATCATAGAGATACTAATTAGAAACATGCATTTGTTCAAAATATATATAGGTAGTAAGAGGTAGATAAACACAAGGTGGTTTCGGGTTGGACCATAAACCATTTTAGGCCAAATCCAGAGTGAAAACTTACACTAAATGCATACAAACTAAATTACAATTACACAACAAAATATATATATATTTTGGAACCATAATTATACAATATGTTTTTCATGACATTTGAAGTTCTAAAAATACTCTTATGAGGGTTGTGAAATGATGTGATTACTTCTCAGTAGAAACTCCGATGATTTGGTTAAAGTAAATCCATAAACCATTTTAAAATCCGGCGGTGATTGTAATAATATCATACTTTTAACTCTATTTTAGCATATTTACCTCTATGAAAAAGAATACATGTCCATTTCTATCCAACTCAAGGAAAACTTCACCGACAGGTTTGAAAATGGAATTTGAATTATCGTGTATATGAGGGTTGGGTAAATCATGTGAGTTACTCTAAATCTGTCATTAATGATTTGCGCAAAAACAAATACAAAATTGCGCTTAAAAATAATTGAGCAGCATTTTAGCGTAAATAGTCTTTGAATAGTACACGTAGTATTTTGTAAAACACTGGTTAATGTAATAAGCTTTTCATAATACTTTGCCAACATTTGATTCAAATCAAAAAACTATTTTATAAAGGGTTGCCTAAATTCATGGTCTTACAAACGATGTGGCAATCGCGTTTAAAGCAGTGAAATTGGAACAACGTTATGCTGATGGAAGCGAAACATCATTTTCGCCTGCTTGTCTGAGACTGACGGAGATGTGTGGCGCTCTAACATAGGAACCGAATGTGAAACAGCAATTTTCTTTCTTGTACCTGTAAGCAAGTGTAAATCGGTTTTTCTTGTCGTTTGCCATCGATGTAAGGGGATAATTTAGTTTTCTTTTCTATAATTGATGTTACTTGGGCAAGTACTCTGAGGGGATTCAGAGTGCACAAGTAGATTGAATGTCATTAACGTTCAAATACATGCATTGCTAATGTTATTGTACAAATGTTACATATTATCTGGCTCATACTGTTTAAGTAATCAAGTCACTATACTATTATTCGTAAACGATATAGGGCAATACAGTATCTCATCGCGGATTAAAATTCAAGTATACCGTAATTGATTTTGAATTAAATGAATTTACATCATGATATTAAAATATTTAAATAACCCCTTAAACCAATTTAAGTTTAAAATACCCACTTCCCGATTGAATCGATCAAATTTCTTTAGGGGTGACGTTCAGGCGAATACATTTCCGCCCTCATTTTCCAAGCAATAAAACCATATGCACTTATAAAATATAACGCTGATAGCTCTATACGATTCCCGACATCGTAGTTGATTATGCGTGCAATCAAAGATGGGTCGTTACTCCTAAGTTCTTTTTACAAAATCCAACAGTTTAATCCATAAAAAGCCAATTAGTGATGAAATAATACCCCGAGGATGAACTCATCATATCTTAACAGTTTTCTATGTGTTGAGTTTGACTTGTGTCATAAACTGTCAGACAATATAATCCCATTTTACACGCATTAAAAATGCAGAATTGATGAATTTAAATTTAAGCTTAAAGGTTTCTACTGATATTAATTCCAATCGGCAGACTATTAAGGAAAGGTTAACGTTTTCTGTCTACGAATAGATAGTAAACAACAAACAATAACACAAAAACAATGAACAAAAATGTTTTCAAGCTTAAAAGAAGGCTATTAATCTAGTCTACTCAGTGTTGCTTTCATTTTTACGTTGCTTCTCAGATTAATACCACTTTCTATCAAATTACCTCTTACAACTTGTGATAGTTTAACCCTATTGCTTTTTTAAAACGTGTTTCAAGCTGATACAAAAATAAAATATTCAATACGATATTTATATAATGTAACTTTGCAGAGACACCAAACTGTTTTCAACCATCTCACGTTGTGTCAAATACCTAGACGTCAAATAAGAAAACAAAAGAAAAGCGAACAAAAATTCAATTCTATTGTGTCTTAAGCAAAACTAAATCTATTTTTTGTAAGAAACACATAGATACTGTTAAACTGTTTTGACAAACCACCGGAACATACAGTCTCAGTTGTGACGAATGAATGAAGTCATCACTTAAGTTGATAATGGGAACTAAATGTACATGAGTATCCATAAAGACAAGTTAGTGTCGTGAATGGTAAACAGATTTAGCTACAATGCTTGTCGGTTTGCATTTCAAGCATCACTCTACTGTAAACCAAACAGTAGACGGTATTGCTTGTACACGCAATAGTCAAAGTAACTTTCATATTTGCTACGCAACAACCAAGTAAACACAAAATGTTTTCAAAAAACATTCGCAAAAGTTTAGAAAATGTTTTTGAAGAGATTCGTAACCGTTTTGACCAAAACCACAAACCGGTTTAAAACGATATAAAAGTAAAGGTAAAGGAGACGATCCTGTATAAACAGTGATCGGAGTGCCCATCTCTCTTTCATTGGCGATTGGGCCAGACTCCTCCATGTAATGCTGCTATAGGGGGATCGCTACACCTCCTCTACAGCGAGTCTGTTACCTTCCCAGCATTTAAGAATGCCGGTACCCATTTAAACACCTGGGTGAAGAGGAGTAATCGAGATAAAGTGCCTTACTCAAGGGCACAACACGATGGCGTCGCCGGGGCTCGAACCCGCAACCTTCCGATTATGAGTCAGTGTCCGTTCCGCTAGTCCACAGTGCTCCAAACGATATGAACACATTTTATTTTTCACGGAATCGAAAACAGATCTGTTGAAATGTCATTTTCTTCGACTTATCTTTGATATCATATGTGAAAAGTAGTGTAAACAATTAATGCACCGAACTAAGTGGTGCATAGCATAGGCTATAGCAAATCTTGTTTTGACAGTAATAAGCTTTATGCAAGAACTCTAAGAGCAATAATTGCCTTCAAATGGCATCAATATGGAGTCAAATCTGTTATTTTGTGACTTCAAGTCAAAATGCAGTCAAACCAATGCCGTTGGAGCTCCTAACATTTGCCATGTGCCGCAGATTTAAATTATAATGCCGCCAAAACTATAGTCGAACTCCGTTTGACACTTTTAGTTTCACTTTGCTTAACGACTGTTCATTATACCAAATTTAAACATTTTACCTGCAAGAGCACCCCTCTCACTCAAGTGCGACAGGCGGGTATATTGAATGAATGACATATAGTTTATTACTTAAAGCAAACACACAATATCACTTTAATGATTAAAATCTTTTACTAGATCACAATTCAAAAAAATATATCTGCGATACATTCATGACCATTAACGGGATCAATAAAACTTGATATATTTGAAAATTCAAGATGTGACGTGCTTGATGAAAAATTACATTGCTATAATAAATTATAGACTCATGCATTTAGAAGGAAATTTAAAAAAATTAAATTAATCATATTTTTGAGGGAAATGAATTACAAATTTTAATTTCATTTTGAGTTAATGTTTATATTGCCGACACCAAGTCTGTCTATTACCTGTTTAGTCGCATCTAATAGAAGAGAATAAACACAAGATGAATCTACAAAATTCTATTAAGAAAATTGGACGCCTAAGTGTCTCTATGTATCATTGAACTCAATTTACCCCCGTGTTTGCTCACGACCAGAAAATAACCATTGGATACACTGTAAAAGTGACATACAATTACAATGAAACATGCGAAGTATAAATGCGATATAGAAGTATCCATTGTCATGATTGTATTGCTTCTGTTAGCATGGTAAGATAGCCAAGACATATCACCGCCTATTGTTTTCCACAGAGAATTGGTCAGTAAATGTCAATGATAAACAACAAGCGCTTTTTTCTCTTATGCATCAGTTGATGTTGATATAAATAGCTTTTTTAGTTGTTATCTTATTATTTTTTACAAGAACAATGTAACCTTACGCATACTAACCGCCACGTACACGAACTCCCACTCATCACGACAAAAAGAGCTCGTCATGTCCCCATACTCACCACCCACGTACCCCCACACTCCACACAAACCACACACACCCCACACCCACAACTAACCAAATATACACATACCATTTTACCCAGCTTCCAAACCTTATGAATACAATTTCTCTGAAGGTATAAAATGTGTGCGTATGTTTCCACGTCTCACTAATGGGATCTCAAATGTGGCCATTGTTTGAATCTGAAAGGCTCAATTTAATGGGGTCTCTCATTTCTACGTACCAGATGTACCCCCAAATTTATAAACACGTTGAAATGGTAGTATTAATAATTGCAAATCACTCAATTTACGTATGTTTAAAAATCATTTATTGCCTTCCACTTATATATCTTCCATGTGAGGATACCTTTAAGATTGTGTGTTTTAATAATAATTTCCTTTATATGAGCAATGCGATTTCGAAGTAAAATAAATCAAACTAAATGTGGGGCTCTAAGGTGTGAGAGAATTAAATCCTGTAACATTCCCTCGAACAAAATGGGTGCCATAATTCATAGAAGGGCGTTAATATTGGCTCAAAATCATGCATTATTAATAACAAGATGACCTATGTTTAGCAACAACCCTCCAATCAATAGCTTGTGATCCGTGAAATCATAGTTAGCCTTAAGCTTAGCTTTCACTTCAGATGAAGAAATAGCTATCCCATAATGAATTTCGCTTCAAATAGTTTTTTTTGATCGAAACAGACATCGTAATTGCATCAAACAATCACAATAATTTAATGCTTATGCTCAAAAATGTCACTCAAAGGAGTAAAAGTTTCATGTGAAAATTACGTTATCCTCGCTACCCTTGATCACAGTCAGGTTTGAAGAGTTGAATACATGGATGTCTTGTCGGATTGACAAGATAAAGTGGTCTTGGAAATGATTTAATATCCACAACAGCAGCAGACTGCAGAGAGGCGCTCTACACATATATCGGTTAGCTGTGTGTTACATCGCTTGCACATAATAATCTTTTTTATATATCGCTAATCCTAGCGCACCTGAACCTTAGCCATATAACTTGTGCGTATCCACTGGAGTGGGATGGTGATGGCATATAGGACACCTACAACAAACCATCCCTATAACAGGATTATTCTTTGTTAATTAAGAGCCTGACACTATTCGAAAACATACCATGTTCCGCGTTGCATCATGGGAAGAGATGGAATCAAATTCCGCTTCATCTTATTCTAGTTCTGTATGAGCATGATGACTGTAGTGAAAAAAGGTGGTATTTAATTTAGCTGGATAGTTATTATGTGCTCCAATAGACACGCAAATGAATGTGGCCTGCTAGATTTAATTTAAATCAATACGCGACACGTCGTCATAAGATAATTCAATTTGATCAGAAAGAAATTCATCTTGTGATTTTCTGATTAAAATAAAAGTTCACAATGTTCCAATGTGTGATCAAACGAGTGCAAAATGTGAATGCCAAAGACATGATTCGATAAAAGGTGTGTTTATCCCAAGGGTTGAGTGGCCTACAAATGTGAATTCAACGATTTAATTCACCTCCAACTTTATATCTTGATTGCTTGCAAATGAGTTCAAGTGTTTCATCAAAAGCGTTTGTCATTTTTGAACGAATAACTAAATTTGAAAGTTCAGTTGCCGATGAACTCTTTCTCTTTTGATAATCTGGATTGTACTTTTTGTCCGAATTATTCAATGATACGCTGTTTGCAATGACAATTTAGATATAAAATACATCTTAAGAAATAATCAATGGCGATGATGATCATCATCATCATCATCATCATCATCATCATCATCATCATCATCATCATCATCATCATCATCATCATCATCATCATCATCATCATCATCATCATCATCATCATCATCATCATCATCATCATCATAATCATCATCATCATCATCATCATCATCATCATCATCATCATCTTCATCATCATCATCATCATCATCATCATCATCATCATCATCATCACGTATACATTTGTGGCGGACAGTCCATTTAAGAAATGAAGGCAACTATTCTTTGCTCATCAAACAGTACACGAGTGAGGGTGCAGAAAGTGGGAGAACGGGTATCTTCGCTCCTATGAAATGACTATTGAGAAAATAATACATGTGGGAGCAAAAATGAATAGGGAGAAATGAAAATACAAAAACGTTGCTAGTGATGAAGAAATCACTTCCTACATTCCTGGCACAAGTAGAGGGCGCGCACAAAATTATGAGGCGAAGATGAACACTCAGGGTCACCATCCTATGCATGTAATAAAAACGTCGGTCAATGGCAATGAAAAGTTATACCCATAAGTATCAAGATATCTAAGAGATATCATTTAGCTGAATACCACGAGAGAGACTGAATTCAGTTAATAACCCGTCGCATCAAATTAGGATTTCAATTGAAAATGCCACTCGTGGTGTCGTGGATGTTGCGGTGATCTTAATTATAACTGAAATGCAAATATATCAAAGTAGTGATTAAATTATGTGTCAAATTATAGTCCTTACTCTATAATAAGTTCATATTAAGCTATTCCATAAATTAAAGACACCCCCCCCCCTCTAAAATTTCACCATTTTCTGTTCTGGGAATTCCTCCCAAAAAAATGGTCATTATTTTCACAACCCTAAAGAAGACATGCGAATTTCCAAGCAAAAGACACCTTTTTATTTTAGGCTTGGGAATTCCCAAAGATTTCTCCTCTTGAGACACTGGGGATTCCCAACTTTTTAACCATTTTATTGTCAAAAGGGAATTCCCATTTTTTTGGATAACATTTTGGTCTGGTAATTCCCAAAAATGTATGGTACAAAATTGAATGTCTTCTTTAGGGGGGCGGTGCCATTAATTTCTGGAATAGCCCATTATGGGTCTCCATGGCCATGATAGTGGGTTTCATTTTTCAAAGCGATATTGTCTTGTGTTAACGCTATAGAAAAAGGAACTTGATTGTACAGGCAGCATAATGCTAATAATGAAAGGAATAAAAAACTCGCATTAAAATGTCTGCGTATTTGTCATAATTTAAAACGACAACATCTGCTTTGAAATTTTATTTTGCATGTTTTTCTAGCGATATAAATACTGGTATTCTGAATATGTTTGTTGCCTCCAGTGCAATTGTATTCAATTCTGTGAGGGCGGTATTGATAGTTACGTAAAAATCGTTCCTTTCAACGATCATGCACAAGTAACGGAACTGTTATTTTGTATACATTGATTTAATGTTGCAAATTTGTTGCAATGTAAACCTTTATAAATATTTGTATAGGCATGCTACAACTGACAAATCAATTGAAATTGCAGCTATAAATATTTGCAAAATTAAATCAAAATTGTTGATTTGATGTATTGAGTGCTGGTGCTCTGTCATGCATGTGAACATTATTTTTCCGTTCTTGGCATTGAAGGCATCATGCCATATCATTGTTTTGCATTCTTCTTCTTCTTCATTGCTCGATATTTATATTTGTATAGTCTGTCAACACAGGATAATAAAACAAGCAAAATATTTGAAACGTATTCAAACAAAAGCAGTCATTTGTCGAACAGAATACAGTATCCAATGTTTACGTCCCTGGGTTGATGGCTAATAACAACAGTATTTAAATGCTCTAAAATATCATAAAAACACCAACCTATTTATATTCAACAAAAGACTTGTTTTTCTTTTCGCACCACGTTTTAAAATTATGATTAAAAAACACGAATTATGATCCACATTGATATTTGCAGGGAATGTTGCAGCTCGGTGACTCTAAAAGAGACCAAGACCTTTTAAAACCACCTTGCCATGTTTTTTTCTCCTTAATTGTTGTGTTTTGCTTTCATGATAGCATAAAACATTATCTTTTTTGGCTGTAGAATGAGTTAAAAATGTAAACAATTTGTAATAAAATCACAAATACAAGATTAAAATGATAGTGTACATAACATATTTGTACGAAACAAATAACTGTTACCTCAAATCAGTGACAAATCAGATCTCTGAACAATTCATACCTCTACTGCCTGACAAAGCCACAATATCATCTGCCGCCCTCTTTTGAATATGTTTGAGACACATGATACCAGTTGCTATAGCAACGTTGTGTTCACGTGGCACTTTTGATTCTTATTTAACCATAGACAGTAGAAAGCAATACTCAATACTGTCTATGGTTAAACACAAAGCAAATCATTATTGATGCAAGTATTGTGTTCATATCAATCATGTTTTGATCTATTCAAAACTGATAATACTTCTTGTTTAATATTAAATATTGCCTTTCTTTCCTGGAATATATGCGTTTATTAATTTATCAGTTTATGTACAGTTGGTTCTAATTATGCAGGGTAATGTAAAGCGTATGACATACTGATTTTGACAAACAACAACATTATATTCTGTATACCTTCCTCGTGTCAGTAAAGTGAAATCAAATTTTGAGATTTTCTCATAAACTGTTAATTTTTGCAGAAATCTGTCATGCTAATTGAATTCCTTGCATCCTTTCCTTTCTGAAAATGTATACTTTTATATACTTCTCATCATTACATTTAGAGATACAATAAAAACCAAAATCTAAATTACTGACTTGAGAAAGGTATGCAGACTATAACAAAATCAGCAACAGCAAAGACGGCAACAAAAGCAACAACAAAAGCAGCTGCAAGTATATCATCAGCAGTTGTAATCAGCAAAATAATATCACGACGACAGTCACGATAACAAGAAGAAGAACAGCAACATCTAGAACAGCAACAAAAAACTACTACTATTGAACCAAGATATACACAAAGTATAAATCTGCTGAAAATTCTACAAGCTGCGATTTCCATCGTCAAAATATGAAAGGAAATTACTTTTTATTTCTTTGTAAAAATATACCAATTTTAACGCACAGACCACAATTATATGCACAAAATAAATTACGGGACTTCACCAACACCTTTTCCATTGAACTTGATGGTCGACCCATATACCAAAATCAGGCGGTGGGTCAAACAAAGTTTCACTGAAATAAGCGTAAGCATGGTAAAGGGTAGTCATACAACTATTTCAAGTCGTTTGGCGGTTTGAATCGAAGCTATGTTACCGTAGAGGGCGCTAATGACATCACTCAAAACACCCATAGCTATTACGCTGATTCCTTGTATGATTCCTAAAATAGTTTCGTGAACGTTGTTGTTTCAATTTTAATTGTGAAAGGCAAATGTTCTAGGACGTATTATTCCTTAGCAATTTGCAAAATTGCTAAGGTCTGTTTCTGTCAAGTTCTTTCTTTCTTTCTTTCTTTCTTTCTTTCTTTCTTTCTGTCAATCTTATAATGAGCCACCGTAGCCATATGCTTTGAGCCATGTTGACCCTAGTTGGTCATTAGGACCATTGGGTGGGGGGACAAATGAAACATGATCAACTTCAGGTCAAAGGTCATCCACTTCCTGTCAATGGCCAACAACGTGATTTCACTAAAAATGCTACTTCTTCCACAAATTATACAGCACGATTATGGCACTTGGGTACATGCATCAGCTATACCCAGTGTCTAAAAGTTATTGTCCAGAATTGGGGTCAAAGGTCATTAAGGGGATACTTCCGGTATATGACCAAATACCCTAAAATGCTGCTGCTGTCGCAAATATATATGGTACAACAATGTTACTTGGTCATCAGGACCAATAGCTGGTGGCACATATGTCACGTGACCAACTCAAGGTCAAAGGTTATGGAAAGGTCATTATGGCCGAAAATGTTATTTCCTGTTATTTTACTAAAACTGCTACTCCTTACACGAATTACACAGCAAGATGATGTCACTTGACACATGCATTAGCCTTGAGGTCAAAGGTCATACGAAGGTCATTATGGTTGATGTGATTATGTCAGGCGGATTTATCCGCCTGATATACTGTGAAGCTCTCAAATCTTCTTCTTTCTTTCTTTCTTTCTTTCTTTCTTCTTTAGTAGAACCAAAATTGCTACTAGTGCCAGACGCTTGCACCAATTTTGACCAAACTTGGCCACAAGAAGCACTGACCCAAGCTTAATATAACTTCTACACGGATAGGGGTCAAAGGTCACATAAGGGTTATTAGGGGTCATTTTGTGAAAATCTTAAAAATGCTACTGCTCCTTTAAATGACATGCTATGACCACCAAACATGGTCAGCAAGAACCGCTGGCCCAAGCTTCAAATAAGTTGTACCACAGATTGGGGTCAAAGTTCATGTAAGGCTTGATAGGGGTCATTTTGTGAAAATATTTGTGTGAGATGTAATGAAGCAGCTATCATTAGAGGCAGCAATTTGGCAGATAACTTAGGCAGGGAGACAGCTTGTCTGCTGTTTTGATAACGAGAGATAAGCATAGTAAATATTTTGAAAGTCTCAACATATTAAATCTTAACCACAGTCTAGACCAAACTGAACATGTCAGAGATTGTCTAGTCTAGGGGCAGTGGTACGGTTTTGGGAAGATAGCTGACAGTGGATCTCACATAAGATTTTCTTTTCTTTTTTTTTTTGGGGGGGGCTATTTGCTATATGGACCAAGTTAGGAATGCACTTTTGCTTGGTTATATGGGAAAGTGCGGGAGGGCAGCGTGGGTAGGGTGGGAGGGGGAGTAACTCTGAGAAAATGATCACTGACAATTGAGGAATATGAAATTGCAAAGGTCATCCGAGGTCAAAGGTCAGGTCAAATTTAAAGTTGCTCCAATTGGCCTGTAACTCAGGGAAAACAATCCCTGACACTTAAGGAGTATAAATCCATAAAGGTCATCTGAGGTCAAAGGTCAGGTCAAATTTTAAGTTGCTCCGATTGAGCTGCAACTCAGGAAAAATGATCCTCGACACTTCAGGAGTGTAAAACCGCAAAGGTCATCCGAGGTCAAAGGTCAGGTCAAATATTAAGTTGCTCCAAACAGCCTGTGACTCAGGGAAAACAATCCCTGACACTGGAGGAGTATAAAACCGTAAAGGTCATCAGAGGTCAAAGGTCAGGTCAAATTTAAAGTTGCTCCGATTGAGCTGCAACTCAGGACAAATGATCCCCGACATTTCAGGAGTATAAAACTGCAAAGGTCATGCAAGGTTAAAGGTCAGGTCAAATTTAAAGTTACTCCGATCAGCCTGTAACTCCGGGAACACAATCCCTAATACCTCAGGAGTATAAAACCGCAAAGGTCATCCGAGGTCAAAGGTCAGGTCAAATTTAAAGTTGCTCCAATCGAGCTGTAACTTACAGAAAATGATCCTTGACACTTGGGGAGTGTAGCATGAGTTTACCTGAGGTCTAAGGTCAAACGATGCTAATCAGAATCAATCACAGCCTGACATTCGTGGCTCGTGAGCCACAGTAGCTCTAGTTTTCTGTTCTGTTACTAAAAATGCTAAGTCATTCCACAAATTATGATATAGCATGATAACATTACACATTGTATTCATCCATCGGGGTCCAAGGTCATTGGGGTCAAAGGTCATGAAGATATTACTTCCGGTATGTAGAAAAATACCTTAGGAAGTCGCACTCTAATAGCGCATGACCAAAGTTGCACAGAAATATTTACATGAATATTGAATAATTTTTGGTTAACAAAATGATTTCACAACTATGGAAAATAATTATGTAATATAATTAATAATTATAAGGCCAAATAAAAAAATAAACATGTTTCACGTACCATCCCGCTTCCTTTTTTGAGGTTTCTTCAATTATATATTTATTCAGTTATAACTTTTCAAAAAATATATCTAGGAAGCAGAAATATTTCTATAGCCTTGCTAATACAAGAAACACTTTTGGAAGGTTTTATGAAAATTAGAGGGGCCGGCCTATATCCTCAGAACAAAAATAAAAAGAGGCCTCCTCCTTTTTCCAGGCATTATTGTGTATGCTAAACAGCTCAAATTATGGGTATTCACACCGATTTTGCCATGAAAATATAAAATAAAAAGCCCCCTCTTCCTCCTTTTTTACAAAAACCCGGACTTGAAACATGTTTTTTATTTTACTTGGCCTAATTATATGATACTACAAACTTCTGTTCTAGTTATACATGTATATTCCAATGAATTACACCAAACTGCTGGACCTTTTGAACTCACATATGCTATAGGTGAGTTAACAAATTAACCTTGCTCCCATTGTCCCTATGGTCAATTTCAAATTACAGTGCATTTCAAAAAAGACCTCTCAGTAAAATCAGCATATTATACTACGGCTGGCTGTTTATATGCCTTAATACATGTATGCATGCTAGATAGCTGGGCTAATTAGCCATATGCCTAGTTAATTAGCTATTGCTAAGGTCGCGTATATGTGTATGCGCAATTAGCTCTAGTTTTTGTTACAATCGCAAATTTCCAATTTGCGAGTGTTCTGTTTTTGGTCAGTTCTTCTTTCTTTCTTTCTTTCTTTCTTCTGTCAAACTTTTAACGAGCCATCGTAGCCATATGCTTTAAGCCAATGTGACCATATTTGGTCACAAGGACCATTGGGTGGGGGCACAAATGTTACATGACCAACTCGGGGTCAAAGGTCATCCAAAGGTCATTATGACCAAAATGTGATTTTCACTAAAAATGCTTCTTCTTCCACAAATTACATAACGCAATGTCGTCACTTGCATACCTGCATCGCCTTTAGCCAGTGTCTAAAAGTTGTACAAAGAATTGGGGTCAAAGGTCATTAAGGGGTAAAATCTTACAATTGCATTATCTCAACATCCGTAAGGGGTATGGGGCTCAAACTCAGTGACAACAAATCTCATGACCAGGGGAACATTTTACAGGGGTCAGGTCAAAGGTCATGCAGAGGTCAAATTTAAGAAATGCATTTTCTGTACATCTGTAATGGGTACAGGACTCAAACTCTGTGACAACAAACTTAATGACCAGGGAATATTTTGGAACACTTTGCAGGGGTCAGGTCAAAGGTTATCTTGGGTCAAATCTTACAATTTCCTTTTCTGGACATCTGTAAGGGATATGGGGCTCAAACTCAATGACAACAAATCTCATGACCAGGGGAACATTTTGTAGGGGTCAGGTCAAAGGTCAAATTTTAGAAATGCATTTTTGGACATCTGTAAGGGGTACGAGGCTCAAACTCGGTGACAACAAACTTAATGACCAGGGGAATATGTTGGAACACTTTGCAGGGTCAGGTCAAAGGTTACCTGGGGTCAAATCTTATACCGTAATTTCATTGTCTGTAAGGGGTATGGGGCTTAATTTCGGTGACAACAAACCTCGTGACCCGGGAAACATTAAGGTCAAAGGTCAGGTCAAACGGCCATTAAAGGGTTACATGCCTTGCGATTGTCTGCGCTCTGTGAGCGCAAATTATCTCTAGTTGTTGTTGTTGTTGTTGGTCCGTGAGGGACACATGCTAATCCATGCACCGTTCCAAGCTCATACTAAAAAGCGCACAAGCCTGGATAATCAGTGTAGGCTAATAAAATGCATGATGGCCTAGATAGCTTTGATAATCAAAGCAAGAAATGGAAGAATATAGTAAGGAAAAGGAGAAAGGAGAGATCCCAAACACAATTGCACAATTTTACTCTTAGCCCTTACTTCGTGAGAAAGGAAACTGGAATTCCA
Source organism: Amphiura filiformis (assembly GCF_039555335.1). Taxonomy (NCBI): domain Eukaryota; kingdom Metazoa; phylum Echinodermata; class Ophiuroidea; order Amphilepidida; family Amphiuridae; genus Amphiura; species Amphiura filiformis. Next base: position 63,419,006 of record NC_092647.1, on the reverse strand, counting down.
ATCTCAAGCCGGATGAAAAGGCTTGTTTGAAATACATCACGACATGCTGTGGGTCGTGAATGTTATGGGCCAAATAACTTGTGCTTTCTTGATTGATCTTTGTATACAATATGCTAGACAATTGTGAGAAAAGCGCTGATTTAATTTTGCATATAATATTTCACTGCCGCATTTATGTCAAGTTCAGATCATTTAGTTATTATTGTATACCTTTTACATGAAGTACCTTTATGTTAAAAGTGTTCATCTCGATATGTTACACATTCAAGTCTAATGAATTAATGTGCTCATTGGTATAATGATATGAGTACCTTAATAACTATTGTAACATTCCATTCCAGTAATATAAGAGTGTTCGGGAGAAATTGTAAGTCACAGCACCCACGGTATACCTCACAAGTTAGCTAGGGCATTATCGTTTAAAGTCAACCAATTATGAGCGTAATTAGTTTATTTTCTTTGATAATAAGTGGGGCAAAGTAAGCTCGCTAAACATATTAAGCCAGGGTAAATTAAATCACAGTCTTGTTTTTATGGCACATCCTTTTCAGTCATAGAGCCACGCGCTTTAGATATCGTCAATAAAAATTGCTCTTTTCATCTCAATGGATATGATATCGAGTAAGGAATATTGATTTATTTCTTTGATTTGCATAACGTGGAATCCCACTCCCCATTTGTTGGCAAAACTTCATTTCTAATGTTTGTAGAGCAGGTATGAGATTAATGATCAGTGATGTTATGCTGCCAAAAGGTAACTATATTTGAACTGTGTTAAAAGAATGTTAGGAAATTACGAGGTTTCAATTGATACCAAAATGCATATTACCGTTTAGAAAATGGGAATAGAGTGCATACAAGGTTAATTGCCTATCGTAAGAAATGTAAGGAAAAAATAATACAAATGACTACAGGCTGTACCAAACTGTTTGGTACCCATCCGTTTCCAGTAATATGAATATGACTGCCACATCAAAATGCAACATAGGATTCACATAATGTCATACATGTATAATGTATGTATACATTATGGTCATTTCAACACGACCGAATGTCGCATTTGGAATTTCGATTGATGTATATTACCGTTCCAAAAAACAAAAACAAAAACAAAACAAATAAAAACACCAAAAAAACAAATAACTATAGTTGAAGCAAGACTTTTTACCAGAACCGCAGATAACTGAGAAGAATAGGGTAAGGTTTTACCGTAAGAAAGGGGTAGATAACATACCTTCATTTTCTCTGATGCATTTAATTTCAATTCATTCAAAACGTCCGTCATAGCCTTCGATCGAAATCAATGAAAAAAAATTAAACGATTATTATAATATAGCTCATTAAACTTGAAACAATTAATGCTAGCCGAGGCCAAGGTTGGGTGAACAAATAACGCGCCAAAATCAATAATGATTTACTCTAATGAGTTTAATGTTAATCAATGATGAGTAGTTAATTAATTAATATGTCAATGAATAAAATATAAACACGTCGTATGATATTGAGTGAATTACATAGTGGTGTACGTTTTGTAAGCAATTGCGACCGACTTGGTGTAATTTGGCAAACATAATTTCATATACGTTTTTTAATATATAGTATACAGGATGATTTTTAGTTCATTTTTTTCTTTTTCTTTCTTTTCTTTTCTTTTCTTTTCTTTTCTTTTCTTTTCTTTTCTTTTCTTTTCTTTTCTTTTCTTTTCGATTCTTTTCTTTTTTTCTTTTCTTTTCTTTTCTGCCTTTTCTTTTCTTTTCCTTTCTTTTCTATTCTCTAGTATAATTTAAATTTTAAAAAATACGTCATGAGACCAATATTAATTAATATAGAGAGTAAACCCTTTGCTGTGTTTCCTCTGCAGTTATTTAAAAACAAACAAGTTAAAGGTCGTTTCGATAAGATGACCAGCAGTGTCAATATTATCCAATGATTTCATCATTGTCAGTTTTGGTTTAGAACGAAATGATGTTGATTGATGAAGACTGCAATGCAATCACATCGATATTGTAAGTGCTCATTAGCCGAAGCAAGATGGTGTCCAGAATAATGATATGACCTCGTTAGTTACCGCTTGATGAATGTGATAATGTTTTACGATATTGATCATTTTCTTCAAAGAAATTATACGACCTCGACATATTTAGAGCGAATATTATGTTAACGTTGTTCATTATGGTACTGCTGTTAGCAATTGTAGTATGATGATAGATTTCGTGATGAAAATGATTGAAGGTAAAACAATAAAGGTTGTGGGGTCATAATGATGATGATGTCTGATAAAATACTGATTATTAATGACGGACCAAGAACTTGGATTTTGAATGTTATAATGATGGAAATTAGTTAAAGAATAAGAATGCAAAAGAAAAGTAGAAGTGCAAGAAGGAAAGAATAAGAAAGTCAGAGAAACGAAAAAAGCAAAAAGCAAGAAAAACAAGAAAGAAGAAAAAAGAAAAATGAAAAAAAAGAAGATGATGAGAGATAAAGAAATACAAAAGATTGAGCCACATGAAAGGATGAAGCTTAAGTAGTACACGATAAAATCGTCGAGCAGGGCGATGATTATGCTATCTGACACCGACGTGTGGAGCACGTATACTGATGTTTGATTAAAATTCGGATTTCATGATGTGATTGTTATTTCATCATCTCTTAGGGTCATGTTCTTGGTATCATATCCTTATAGTAGGATCGGATCTCTAGGCATTCCTGCAATGCAACAATTCTTACAATCAAAGAAATCTATTTCAGTTTGACTGATATGCATATGAAAACTAGTCCGGGTTGTTATGGCATATCTCATCAATTTATGCGTTTCACGTGACCTAGATTTCCCACCAATATGTCCAATATTAAACGAAGCAGACAACTCTGAAACATAGATAACCTAAAAAAGTGATTTTCATAATACGATTTTTTCCCTGTTTATTAAAGTGTTAAATAATTAATGACATCATCTAGAAAAGGCAAACAATCGCGTTGCATCTTCCTCTCCTTTAAATCTATAGAATAGGAACAAAATAAAACTCGTTGGGACTAAAATTGACACATTTCCTTCCCCCATGAGAGAATAATTTGACGTCCACTCTACAAGTAATGGCGCGAAAAATTACAAATGCATCTAATTCGGTGGCCAGGGAGTAACATGCGCGAGCAGAAACACTTGCCAATGTGCATTAATGTTGCTTTCAAAATATTCATGGCCATAAAACGAGGCACTGAGACAGTGACTTGTAAGTTAACACTCAAGGGCACTGGCTTGAAAATTAAGGCACTAAACAAAAGAAATCTGAATTTACAAAAAAGCAGATTGGACATCTCGAGTGCACTCAATAATTTATCAGAGCAGGTTAACATGCACGAAATAGAAGCATCTTCTGTGTATTAAATGATATATTAAAACACTCCTTACATTTATCGACAACGCTTCACTTTGGCTCGATATTCTATAGAGTGTACTTGAACTGGCTGTTAAATTAAAGGTGTCTTCATAAACTTCCAGGCGAGTGGATTGACAGGTGCAATTTTTCCTGTTTTAGCCATTTAACTAATAAATGTAGTAATATTAACACATTGATCTTATAGGAAATGAGTTACGGAAACCAATGAAATAATCGTATTTATATTTCCATTTTTATTATTATTATTATTATTTAATCTGAACTGTCGTTTAATCTTTTCGTCATTAACGATAGAACAAGAACAATGATGCTGTATGAAATCATGAACATTTATTTGATTTGTTTAATTAAAAGGGCCATAAGTAGTCATAAGTAGCCTTGCCTCTGACTGACCTGTGAGAAACGTTTCCTTAATGTACTATAAATGAAATCCTGTACTATTCAGAAAATACTCTTTGCAAGACAATTGTTAAGACGAAAATAATATTAACCTGTGTTTTGAACATTATGATTATTGATTACTATTGATTTGATATCTTATTTTGTCTTTTTGTCTTTCATGTTTGTCGTAGGCACTATTTCCATAACCGATGTTTTGACTGTTAGTGCCTTTTATGCTTTTGTGCTGTGCTATCTTGATCTTTGTATAAAATATACTGGAAAATTATGAGAAAAGCCCTGTTTTAATATTGCATAAGATTTCACTGCCGTATGCGCATTTATGTCAATTCCATGCGTTTTAATAATTGTTTCTTACCCTTTTCTTCGAGTATCTTTTATTACACATTCATAACAGGCCTCATGAATTAATGTACTCATCGGTATACATGAAATGAGTATCTTAATAACCATGATAACGTAGCCCATGAGTCAGGAATACGTATGCCGTTGCAAATCGTAGATTATTATAAGAGTATTCGGGAGAAATCGTAAGTCACAGCACTCAAGGTATACCTCACAAGTTTGCTTTATCGTTTAAAGTCAACCAATTATGAGCGTAATTAGTTTATTTTGATTCATAATAAGTGGGGCAAAGTTAGCTCACTAAACATATTAAGCCAAGGTAAATTAAATCACAGGCTTGTTTTTATGGCACATATCCCTTTCAGTCATACAACCACGCGCTTTAGATAACATCAAAAAGAACTTACTCTTTTCATAACACATCTCAATAGATATAATACCGAAAAAGGAAAAGTGATAATTAGATTTATTTGATTCGCATAACTCCCGCTCCCCCATTTGTTGGCAAAGTTTCACTATCTATTGTGAAGCAAATATTGAGATAAATGATCAGTGATTAACAACTCAATTTTAGGCCATGCCATGTCAGAGGTTTCGATTGATCCCAAAATGCATAACACGATTTGTAAAATTGAAAGAGAGTCTATACAACACTCCGAACGCTAGTCCCTCGCTGCCTATTGTCATAAAATGTTCACTCAGTCAATTAATTAGGCATTGGAACCGGTCGAATTCGGTCTCGAAATGAGCAAAATTGTAAGGTACACCTTTTGAATTTCAAATTTATTTTCTCGGCTAAATGAAAAGCAATAATTGTTGTTATTAAATATCAGAAACAACCATAATGCTCAAAACTGTATTTTTTTAATCCCGGTGTTTAACTAAGGCGTGATATTTAGTCTTATTGTTTAAGACTTTCGATTTTGACAGGCCCGTGAGCATTTCTGGGGTCAACTTTTTAGCTTTTCAAGGCAATAGTTCCAAACTTGGTAATGCGCATCATAAGGGGCTATATAACCATAGTTTTGTCATAATTTGCTGAGGCAAACATTTTTGGGCCTTAGATCTCTCAAGATAACGAATAAGATCATTAGCAAATGGTGTTTCCTTTCGTCGTAATTGTCAGACAAATAACTACCCATATATGTGATGCGATCAAGCAAAATCAGTCGGAACTCGGAAATATTTCATTTTCAGTTTCTTATAGGATAGGAAAAAACATTTACAAAGCTGAATTTTGCAGCAAATCCCACTGAAATTGAACAACCAGTTCCAAAGATATAAGTAATTAAAGAGTTTCCAAAACAGTAGGAAACAAAAGGAAATAGTTCCTTTGTTCGGCTATATCTCAAAATCAATATTGCCGAGTTCCGACTGATTTTGCTTGATCGCATCACATATTACGCCCTCCAAATGACCATTGGAGCAAAGGGTTTTGGCAGGACAGCCGATAGTTGGCAAGAAGGAGCGGTGATATTTTACCGTGAGAAGTTAGATAATTACAGGAAATGTACATCCAAAAAAGGTAACATGTTTGAGTTGGGCTATCTTTTTTATTTTGTATTTTGTTCTCAAAATTACAAAATATGACTTGGGCAATTATCGTTGCAGGCTGACGATATATATAATGAAATACACGCAATGTTAATCCACTCAAAATGTACGTCATGCCCTGGTCGAAATCAACGAGACAACATTAAACGATTTATGTCATAGCTCATTAAACTTTAAACCATTAATGCTTTGTCGAAACTAAGGTTGAGTGAACAAATAACGCGCCAAAAAAAAAATGATGAGTGGTTAATTAATTAAGATTTCAATGAATAGAATATAAACAAGTCGGATGGTAACGAATGGATTACATAGCGGCGTCCGTTGTGTAAGTAATTGCGACTTAAGGGGGTACTACACCCCTGGCCAATTTTGTGCATATTTTTGCACTTTTCTCAAAAATAACAGCGCATTGGTGACAAGTAAGATATGTATATTATAGGGGCAACAACAACAACAACTACTGCACTGAAAATTCAGCAACTCTAGGCAAGTAGTTATTGATTTATTGATCAATTATTGGTTTCCCTCATTTTTGACTGTAACTCCACAACTGTTGTCTGTGTTTAAATAAAATTTCCAGTGCAGTAGTTGTAGTCATTGCCCCTATAATTTACATATCTTACTTGTCACCAATGCGCTATAAGTTTTGAGAAAAATGCAAAAATAGGCAAAAAATTGGCCAGGGGTGTAGTACGACCTTAAGTCTAGAAGTTAATTGTAAGACACAGAGACATTGGTGTAATTTGGCAAATGGAATGGCATCTATATGCGTTTTATAATAATTCTAATAGTAGAACTAAACAGGAAGATTTTTATTTATTTCATTTTATCTCATTTCATCTCATCTCATTTCATTTCATTTCATTTCATTTCATTTCATTTCATTTCATTTCATTTCATTTCATTTCATTTCATTTCATTTCATTTCATTGCACTTCATTGCACATTTCATTTCATTTTATTTTCCTTTGTTTTGCTTTCTTTTTCGCCAGCCCATAGGGCTGGTACCTAATTCTGAGATGGGGTTTGTGTACACTAAAGATTAGCTAAGATTATAGCCTTCTTCTATTGGTATGAATTATTTTTTTTACTTCTCGTGGTGGAAATGTGTTTGATGTCTGCTAATTCGATTTGCAAGGAAAAGAAAGTATGTTTTGCCGTTTCAACGAACGAAAACGATTGAGTATTGCCAAAGTTATGTTTGAATTAATTATGACTTAAAAAGTTATCATAGGTTAGGCCTACACATATAAACATAAACTTGTTCAGCAGGGGGAATGATCACGAGGTCATATCAGTGGACTACTGAGCATAGCATGATGTTTGGTTGCCTGTGAGTGCATAATTGATATGTTGATAACAGATCTAATAATGTTGTAGAATCAAAATCTTCATTATATGGACCACATTGAAGTCAAAGTAATTATCTATCCTATCCTGTATCGTTTTATGGATAAAATTGACTCAAAATGTTATTGATGATATTATTGCTATCTTTAAAATCAGTTTTGTCTTTTCAACGGGAAAAATCCGATTGAAAATAAAGTTTTTAGGGGCTAGCTATAATATTGAACAATATATCCCATATTTTGACATGCACTTATAGAAAATAAATAAATTATTGTCTTACTTTATAAATTATAAATACTGTAAAATGACACATAACTAAAGTGAGGCCAATTTCTATCATTTTTATTTGATTCATAAAATTACATTCAACAAAATGATTGAAGACTGAGAAAACACACAATGCAGACTATTACAGAATGGAGTAGGTAAGATGCCATGTCCATAGCTTTGCAGGAGTTTCGGACTAACAATCAACACATTCAAAAAATACAGTTTAAAAGTGAAGATTGTAGTGAATGATCAGTCCTTTATCATGTGCTTGCCACTATCTACTTTACAGTAAACTATACATTGCGAAATAATATAAAATTATTTTGAAATAAAATTTGCATGTAAGTTGAGTTAACAAAGCGAATTAACTAACAACTGCAGTGTATTTCTTGATTTTAATAATAAGCATGGGTAAAAAGCAGTAAAGACAAAAATACAGAACAAGTAATGGAGTAATGAATTAAAGAGTTGACAGGAGTTATAGGAGTTAATGTTTTTTGCTGTTTCAGTGTGCATGTTCTCATCATTGATGGTTTGGTGAACTGTCATGTAACATGGATGTAAGCGTGATCCTAAAATGCCTTTCACGGTGACCCAAACTATTTACAACACCTCTTCTGCATTGAGGCTGGCCTTCCCTTTTAAAGGGAATTTTTTATCTCTTTTTCCTTTGCCGTTTAACTGGGGTTATTTAAAAACAAACAAGTTGTAAGGTCGTTTCGATACGATGACCAGTAGTGTCAATATTATCCAATGATTATATCATTGTCAGTTTTGGTATATATAGAAAGAAATGATGTTGATTGATGAAGACTTCAACGCAAGCACATCGATATTGGATGTGCTAATTAGCCGAGGCTAGCTGGTGTCCAGAATTAATAAGGATGTTAAATGTGATGCGATCAAGCAAAATCAGTCGGAACTCGGAAATAATAAATTTTCAGTTTCTTATAGGATAGTAACAAACATTTGCAAAGTTGCATTTTGCAGAAAACTCCATTGCAATTGAACAATCAGTTCCAAAGATATGAGCAATTAAAGAGTTTCCAAAACAATAGAAAACAAATATTTCCTTTGTTTGGCTATATCTCAAAATCAATATCTCCGAGTTCCGACTGATTTTGCTTGATCGCATCACAAATGTATGTCCTCGAAATAATTACCGGTTGATGAATTTGATGATGTTCTACGACATTGATGATTATATAATTAATACGACCTCGACATATTTAAAGTGAATATTATGTTAACGTTGTTCATTATGTTACTGCTGTTAGCAATTGTAGTATGATGATAGATTTCGTGATGAAAATGATTAACGGTAACACAATAAAGGTTGTGTGATCACAATGCTGCGCCTGATGTCTGATAAAATACTGATTATTAATGACGGGCCATGAAGTGGAAGATCGGAAGAATATTTAAGACAGAGAAACGAAAAAAGGAAAAAGAAAAAACAATAAAAAACAAGTAAAAAAGTTTTAAAAAAAGAAGAAGATTATGAAACATAAAGAAACACAAAAGATCGAGCCACAGGAAAGGATGAAGCTTAAGTAGTACACGATAAAATCGTCGAGCAGGGCGATGATTATGCTATCTGACACCGAAGTGTGGAGCATGCAATACTGATGTTTGATAAAAATTCGGATTTCACGATGTGATCGTTATTTCATCATCTCTTAGGATCATGTGTCATTTCTTGGTATCATATCCTTATAGTATAGATCCTTATAGTAGGATCGGATCTCTTGGCATTCCTGCAATGCAACAATTCTTACAATCAAAGAAATCTATTTCAGTTTGACTGACATGCATATGAAAACTAGTCCGGGTTGTTATGGCATATCTCATCAACTTCTGCGTTTCACGTGACCTAGATTTCCCGCCAATATGTCCAATATTAAACGAAGCAAATCTGAAACTAAAACAAAGGGAATTTCATAATACGAATCTTACATAATTTGGAGGATTTGTTTTTATATTAAGGTGTGAAATAATAAATGACATCGTCGGGATTCGTTAGGAGTAGAGAAAAGGCAATGGTCGAAACAACCGCGTTTCATCTCTCTCTCCTTTAGAATATATAAAATCTATAGAATATGAACATAATAAAACTCTTTGGGACTAAAATTGACACACTGTCTCCCCCACGAGAGAACAATTTGGCGTCCGCTTTGCAAGTAATGGCGTGATAAACCACACAAATGCATCTATTTCGGTGGCTAGGGAGTAGCACACGCGAATGTACATTAATGTTGCTTTCAAAATATTCATGGCCATAAAACGAGCCACTGAGACAGTGACTTGTAAGTTAACACTCAAGGGCACTGGCTTGCAAATTAAGGCACTAAACAAAAGAAATCTGAATTTTCAAAAAAGCAGATTGGACTTCTTGAGTGCACTCAATAACTTATCAGAGCAAGTTAACATGCACGAATTGGAAGCATCTTCTCTGTATTTAATGCTATATTAAAACACTCCTTACATTAATCGACAACGCTTCACTTTGGCTCGATATTCTAGAGAGTGTACTTGAACTGGCTGTTAAATTAAAGGTATCTTCATAACTTCCAGGCCAGTGGGATGGCAGGAGCTATATCTTTCCAGTTTTAGACATTTAACTAAAAAACCTGCAGTGTATCTCTTGATATTGATACATTGATCTTATAGGAAATAAGTTAAGGAAACCAATACAATAGTCGTATTTAAATTTACATTTTTGTTGCTTTTTTTCTAAATCTGAACTGTCATCTAATCTTTTCGTCATTAAAGATACGTCAGGAAAAAGAATGCTCTATGAAATTATGAACATTTTGTTGATTTGTTAATTTAAAAGCGCCAAAAATAAGCAGTCATATGACTATTTGATCATAAGTAGCCTTGCCTCTGATCATGCTGATTGAGCTGTGAGAAACATTGCCTTAATGGCCCAAATGAAATCCAGAACGTTTCAGAAAGTGCTCTTTGCGAGACAATTGTTAATATTCCCTTTCTATCATTCGTGAAGTGTTCTTGTAATGTATCATTTTTAAACCGAAAATATTGAATTGTGTTTTTGAACATTATAATTATTGATAGGTGTAAACTTACTATTGATTTGATATCTTATTCTTTCTTTTTTGTCTTTCATGTTTCCGTATGCTGCTATATCCATAACCGATGTTTTGATCCATTCAACATTCAGGTAAGGTAGTAGAAATACTTCATTTGATATCTGTTGATTAATAAGAAAATATTAAAAAGGTGAAATTCTGGTCAAATTATGCTTGTGGTTCATAAACCTCAAATAATAGGGCTACCGGTATATCATTTTCAGAAATAAAATACAATTGCTGAGAAAAACAAACAAACAAAGAGTCTGTAAACACTGCAGAGCTAACTTCGTTGGGATTTTGATACATTTAAGAGTACCATTATCCCTAGACACTGAAATAAAGAAATGCCTCACACCAATTTTTGGACATCTTATCAGACATTCAGAAAGAACGCATAATTTATTCATGCAATGCTTTGAGAAAATTCATTGGAATCAGCCAACTAATATTTATTGATTTATGGTCAACTTTTTCGCTCGGAGTAATTACCCGACCGAGCCTCCCAAACAATTACTTCGAAAGCCAGTTGCGCATATAAACCAAAAGTTCCCTCAACAGGGAATGCACTATCTAACGATAGAGCAAATATAAAGACTCCATTTAACAATGGATAGAATATAAAGACTGCATCTAACGATGACAATATAAAAAGCCGCGGACTTACATATATCAAAAGAAATTAAATGGCTGACCCCTTTCTCATTTTCATATTATATTCATATTTAGATTACATGGTGGGCATCAGCATAAACCAACGCCAAATCTTCTAGTAGGCAAATACCCACGAAGATTGGAAAGACTAAATAGAATTTATTAATGTAATATATGTATAATTATGTACATTAAATTGATCATTTTAGAAAAATGATCCAAAAAACTGTCCCAGATTCCTTGACACACATTGCCATGCTTTGAAAGCTTATGATATCGTATGCATCACTAGGTTATGATGCATACTCTAAATACAATAGGACAGCCTACCCTAGAATTCAACGCGATAACTAGCCGGCTGCGCAACCTCATAAAAACTTGATCACAATATTTCCTTTTTACTTATGTTTTGTTGAACAAGAAAAATCTGAGGGCATAGTACTTGGCCCCTGTCTAGCTACCCCATGCCAACCTGGTGTTGATTCCTTCCTTCCCGCTATACACAACATTCATCAACCAAATTACCGCCCAAGACTGAAATGGCATAAATTTTAACACTTTTACTAATGTTTCTGAAGAAGAAGCAACTTAATCACACTATTTTACAACGATATTTGAAAATTTATAACTGCGCCACGGCATAAAACGTGTTGCTGAATTAGACCTGAACCTGAAATGATCTACTCACGCACTCTCGCCCTTAGTCATACTATTCCGCACGGAAAGACTATCAGTATATTCTAACCCGAGGGCTCTCAACCAATTATGTTTTCCTTTCTCCTTCCTGACTCAGAATGACACAAATTAAAATCAATTTTACTAATGCTTCTGAGGCAGAAGCAAACTTCACCACACTATTTCACTGAGAATAAATATTACAGCTGCGCAACAGAATATAACATGTTGCTGAGATAGAAACTGAAGCTGAAGTGAACTACTCACACACGTACACTCATATAGTCATACTATTATGCAACACAAAGAACCGTGACATCCAACATGTTCTGATTTCATTTCATTCTTAATTACATTTTGACTTAATAAAGATGAAACCTTCATGTGATTTGTCTCATTCTTGCGATACTCATTTTTGACGTCCTGTCCTCTATTTTGATCAATTTTAATCAGATCAACCTTGACATAAAGGGTGTGGAGGGTGGGAAAAAAATTTTACGTCCGATTCTGAATGCTTGACTGATATAGAATGAAAGCCGGTACACATGTACCTAACGGCAACCCGGGGTGAGACCTTGCCCGCGAAACTATCACGTGACTTCCTTACGGAAGGCGATTTCCGCCACCGGGAAAAATGAAACTATCACGTGACTTCACTACGGAAGGCCATTTCAGTCGCGAGATAATCTTAGGTTTCATTCGACAAGCGAATTAAACTGCATTATCCCTAGACACTGAAATAAAGAAATGCCTCACACCAATTTTTGGACATCTTATCAGACATTCAGAAAGAACGCATAATTTATTCATGCAATGCTTTGAGAAAATTCATTGAATCAGCCAACTAATATTTATTGATTTATGGTCAACTTTTTCGCTCGGAGTAATTACCCGACCGAGCCTCCCAAACAATTACTTCGAAAGCCAGTTGCGCATATAAACCAAAAGTTCCCTCAACAGGGAATGCACTATCTAACGATAGAGCAAATATAAAGACTCCATTTAACAATGGATAGAATATAAAGACTGCATCTAACGATGACAATATAAAAAGCCGCGGACTTACATATATCAAAAGAAATTAAATGGCTGACCCCTTTCTCATTTTCATATTATATTCATATTTAGATTACATGGTGGGCATCAGCATAAACCAACGCCAAATCTTCTAGTAGGCAAATACCCACGAAGATTGGAAAGACTAAATAGAATTTATTAATGTAATATATGTATAATTATGTACATTAAATTGATCATTTTAGAAAAATGATCCAAAAAACTGCCAACCAAGTTCCGTAGACAAGTCAAGGAACTTGCCTGACTCCACCCCCCCCCCCTCTGATTGCAGTTTATGTTTTACATGACATCTACCCTTCCGCCGAGCTTTGCGGTGAAGAAAATGATTGACGGTTCAATTGACCAATGCATTAGCCATCGTTATGTTTGGAATAACAAAAAGTCTGACGGGCAATAAATACTCCTACAATGTACTACTATCTTTTGGGTAGATTTACGTATGAGCAAACCCAATGCCAAACAAAACAAACAAACCCAATGATTATTAGCCTGCTTTAATATTGGCGTTATTTGAATTTTCATCCCTCAAGGCATACATGTGATGTTCAAATGTAGGCCCTATATGCCACTGTCGACTTCCCATGTTTTGACAAATGCCCCTACATGTTTCATGCCCACTTAGGTGAATTTCCTTTTGTCTCTGGGTGTATCAACTAGGTGAACCTATTTAACATTGTGACATACATACACCGTAAAAGAGAATACTGTAATTTGACTACTGGAGAACTAATAATAATAATAATAATAATAATAATAATAATAATAATAATAATAATAATAATAATAATGATAATAATTTCTTATATAGTGCAATCACATCAAAAGAACTCAAAGCGCTTTACAAAACATGGTATTATATAAAACCACATACATTGTAAAAATGAGAACAATATTTGAGTTTACAATTTTAGAACATACAAAGAGTTCGAGCAAATATATTAAAACTAGTTTTAAAAGACAAACAATATATTGCACAGTGTAAGCCTAAAAGGACACGATTGATCAAGATGCAATTAACTGTGGAATATACATTATAAACCACGCAAAATAGCAAACAATGCACACAGTACATATTACACAACGTAAATGCAACAGTAATTTCGAGATCAAAAGCAAGAACCCATGCAATATGCATTATGCAAAAATTTAATTTGTCTTCATTTAATAGATACAATTTAAAACCACAACTTTGTCTTATCAACTTGAGGTGAAATTTTCTGTTCTTTGTTTGATAGGTACAAATAAGAGCATAATTTACCATAACGTGATAATAAGGATGAATTCTGGACTTAATTTAATAGCTCCAACTAAGCAAACTATTTACCTTCCATTTGTTGCGTAATAATCGCTCTACTACATTTAGCCATTAACTACATGTGTATATAATATGTTACTATGAATTTTATGCTGCCCTCTAAGTGAATACCCAAGTCTATATATAATAGCCCTTTTTGATAGTTACCATTACGAAAGACCTGTAATACTATAATATTGTTTAACTTAATGATCATGAAGAGATCTGGTCTTCGTTTGATAGATACAGGTAAGAAAATATTTGCCTTAAATTTGTGTTAAATTTCCCAAAAGGTAACCATAATTCATCTTTTTTGTTTTATTATCTGAACCACGTCAATAATATATAAATAATAACGAAACATTTATGACGCGCTAAAACAGATGTCGCTAAGCGCTTTACAAAGCATGCCCTAAATACAAAATTATACAACAAATTACAAGTACATCAAACATGATATAGCGATTTACAAAGCATAGGCCTTAAATACAAAATTATATATCAAATAACATAAACTATAGCAAGCGTCAAACATGATTATGATATTGCGATTAACAACGCATAGGCCTTATATACAAAATTACTTATCAAAACAACCTCAATCTACATGATAAGCACACTAAAACTATATAAAGCAGGTAATATTGAAATAAAATTATAGCAATATCATCATAAAATCAATGTACATGAACATATGCCATAGAGTTAAAAAGAAAACCACCGGCGTTTTCGATAAAAGCAGAAGCAACATCCGTGGGCCCGTCACAAAGAAGCCACATTGCACACTTATTGTTAAAAATGACGATGCGATAAAGAAGTAAGGGGAGAGGTTGCTAGTACATCACCCTTTATGGATACACAGATCCAAAATACATAGATGACAAGGCATCAATATTTGCGCACACTAACGTCTGATTTGATGAGTAATATTTCAATCCCATCTGATTTCTGCCATAACGCTTGTCGCTATTTGTCCGACTAGCCAAAGTCAAGTTGTCCGATGTGGAATGACCCTTGTTTGTACAAATATATCAAACATAATTCATGCAATAACATATTTGGTTAGATGCTACCGAGATAAAACTCGCTAATTTCAACTACTTGAACTTTTATTAATTGAATGATCCATTGATGACACCAAGATTATTCTTCCATTCCCTCCAACTGTATCCTTACTGCGCTTCCTGAATTGTTTAACCTGGATAGATTGCCAAAGAATTGTATAAGCTCCTTCCACTGATACCAAATATTAAAGTGTTGACCTTTCCATCAAGCTGTGAATCGATCTTCCTCTATTCCTCACTGCCTACCCATCCATAGACATGTTAGAATTCAGTTCCATAATTGCTGATGCTCTTTCTACTCGCACGAAGCACTGTATAATATGTTAATATTCGAGATGCAACAATACTCAATTTGAGGGAAACACTGTATTTTAATGAAGATGTAGATCCTTTGTCATCTTTGCCTGCACTAAATGTAGTTAGCTGATGTAGGCCTATATACTATAATTTCCCCATATAGAAGTTCCCGTTCTTTCTTCTATCGTCCTTCCTTCTATCCCCCATCTCGTAGAATCCATACGACCTGCAATTAAAAGACAGAAGAAAAGGGAAGCAAATTCTGTCTGCAAAGCCTAAACTAAATACTGTATGTCATATACATGTCTGTATATTATTAGCCTCGTATATATTCTACACTCCAACTCCTTCATTAATTTATTCTAGTTGATGCCAAAACGGAAACACGTATGGCTTCCACAATAAAAAAATAAAAAAATGATTGCGATAAAATGTTTGAAATTGACATTAAAATTCGCTCAAATTGCCATTATATCCTCAGAGAGATTTTCCAATTCCGAACAGAAATTTTGAGTATGATTTTTTTTTTTTTTTTTTTCCAAATGTAAAATATCCCTGCTTGAGTTGCAATTTCATTTATGAAAACCTATATATACCAATGGCCGCCAATCGCGTCAAATGCACAATTAAAATGGCTTTTTTCTTTGACGACAATATTCAAGTTATTATTATTACTGTTATTATTTTTATTTTGTTTGTTTGTTACGATTCGTTTCGTCAAAATGGAACACGGAACACTATCCAATTCGAGCATTACGTGTCCAGTGCACATATCCTTGCGTTAAAAATTGACAATAACTTTCCCTCATATGGCCATTTTATACCAAGAGAGATTTGTCCAATTCAGAACCAACAACAACAACAAAACATTGAACCGAATTTTACTACTAAATGTCACTTTTAATTTATTTAACCAGAACAGAAACAAGTTTCCTTCTTCCCGGTTTATGATGTGTTATAGAAATGGCCACCTGCATGATTCATCGATCTTTAGCATTCATGAGTACCAATAATTGTATTACTTTCTGATGTGACATACACGCATCTATTCAATTCTCTTGTCACTTCAATGAACATGGTGAATAGAACTGATGACCATTATGGCCATCTATGATTGAGGTCGCGCGTCCCTGAAGTCATGAATAGATTACGCAGGGTTGCCAAACCCGCGATTTGGGCGCCCAATTGGGCGATTTTCAACTTCCGTCCCGCGACAAAGAAAGTGCTCCCGCAATCTGATTATGTAGGCCTATTTGGATTGTTCTAAGAACATTAACCCAGATTTTCTACCCCTGGCCCCTAGCTGAAATCCAGCAAGATAACGTCAGATTGAAATGTAAACCTGTATTTTAGAAGTAGTTATCTGGAGCTATTCTCCATGGCTAATTTCTAAAGATGGGCTAGAACCCAGTTATTCACTACTAATAAAACTGATTAACGGCAAGGTTTGACAAATTGTTGAAAACAAATATCTCACCGATTTATCCCCTGTTCTGCCCGTTGAAGCCGAATACAGAAATTGTGTTAGCCATCGGTCGTTGCCATTACATGTATGTTCAAGCATAAGAAGCCCCGGAATATCAGCACACACTCTTGATTATCGTCATACAGCGAATTGCACTCGTTAACGCCTGACTACCTCAGTATACTTGTATTATCGAGTAATTTACACAAAACTATGCAGACAACATCTTGATTTAATATCTGTTGCCGTCACAGTTTATTCCATGTGAAGAAAGCTGTATTGTATAAGCTTGCTGATTTAATTCGGCCTCTTCGTTGTACAATAGACATGATACATAGAGAGAAAAAATTTTACGTCCGATTCTGAATGCTTGACTGATATAGAATGAAAGCCGGTACACATGTACCTAACGGCAACCCGGGGTGAGACCTTGCCCGCGAAACTATCACGTGACTTCCTTACGGAAGGCGATTTCCGCCACCGGGAAAAAAGTGAAACTATCACGTGACTTCACTACGGAAGGCCATTTCAGTCGCGAGATAATCTTAGGTTTCATTCGACAAGCGAATTAAACTGCATTATGTTATTCGGTCATTTAATGAGTTCTGTTTGGTATTCCCTACATGGAAACATATCATAATGGTATTAATTAATGTGTTTATGTTCTTTACTTTGCTCGGAAAATTACATCAAATGCAAAATCACAGTTATTTAAATCAGTTATGATATCACAGATGAAATCACACATGAGTTATGCAATACTGATTACACAGGTACAATAACTCAAAAGTGATTAGAAACTCACATATTTTAACAGTGTACATCAGTGTATCGGTAAATTATTTACCCAGAATACATCGGTAACATGTTGAAATTGCCTTTTAGTTTGTAGTTTGTTACCTTTATTGTATTTATGGTACAACAGCCACACGTGGTTATATAAGAGAACACCCACAAACGCGCCGAAACGAGCACCCGAACGACATGAACGCCCACTCGAGGTCCCCATGTTACTTGTCTTATGCCTTGGATGTCCGGTTGGTCAGTCTGGTAAGGATACTTGTGGGCGGGCTACCCTTGACCCGATACACTAGAGTACCATAAACATGCTCTATCCTCTACCAAAAAGATCAAGAAAAGATTAAAAGGCAACAAGGGAAATTAAATTTTAGCTTACCAACAATATCCCCACAATGCGATTACATACATATTATTATTTTCTTTATATTTCTGATGTGATTATTTTATTTCTGCCTTGAAGTATTATAATCATCTTACATATATTCAATTTCAACTAGTTCCACAATATATTACTTCAATATCCAATTTTCGCTACCGAAATTTAATGGTTTTTTTTTTCATGTATCTGTTTTGATCTAATTTAATGTAGGCTGTTAATAGAAAGGTAATGGTTATGAACATTCTACATTAACTCATAATGTAGTATCATATTGTGCTATGGTTGCGAAATTTGGGCTCCTTTTCTACTCAAAGGTCTCAAAGATGGTAATTTCATTGATGTTTGTGATAAATTAATTTTGAAAATCTTCACATTAAAATTTGTAAGCTCATTTTAGGAGTACATCGTAAGGCTACAAATAATGCTGTAAGAGCCGAACTTGGTAGTTATCCACTATTGATATTTATGCTTTCTTTGTCTTTAAAATATTGGTGGAAGTTAAATAATGACTGTATTCTTGGTTCTACATCTCTTGCTGTACAATCATTAATTGATAACAGAATGTTACTTACTAATACATTTAGTTGGAGTAATGGCATCAACAATATTTGTAATTTAATTGGTAATGATGAAATTTGGCACAAGCCTAATATCCTTCATAAAGCATCTATTATTACAGAGGCTAGTTCATGTATGCATTCTGCTTACAATAACGATTGGAATTCACGTGTAACCAATGTTCAATTAAAGTTAAGAACCTATTGTTTATTTAAAACATCATTTGAATGTGAAAACTATGTTCACTTACTCAGTCGTAGTAAAAGATCTAACTTCTGTAAACTTCGTATAAGTGCCCACAATCTTATGATTGAAACGGGTCGCCATTATACACCTCGTATTCCACCTGAAAATAGGATTTGTACTAAATGTGATCTTGATGAACCCGAGGATGAATATCATTTTATTACGAAATGTAAAGCTTATGATACTCTAAGACACGTTTTTCTGTCTGATATTAAGTCTATTTTGAATACCACAAACTTAAATGACTATGATATTTTTATTGCTATTAAGATAATGATATTTTACAAATTGTGTGTGCTTATATTAATGCAGCTTTTACTGTTCGTTCAGGTATTACATGTTAATGTTTATACATGTAGTAGTGTTTCTTGTTTTCATACTGTTCTTTGTATTTGTTTTCTGACTATACCTAGTTGTGTGGTAATTGTCAATAAAGACCGCATAGGTCATTGAATCTGATTCTGAATCATAATGACAATATTAACATTACGACTCACAATACAATACAATACAATGCGTTACCAAGAGTACAATACAATACAATACAATACAATACAATACAATACAGTGTATTACCAAAGAGTACAATGCAATACAATACATTACAATACAATACAATACAATACAATACAATACAATACAATACAATACAATACAATACAATACAATACAATACAATACATTGCAGTACAGTACAATACAATGCAATATAATACAATAAATACAATGCAAAGATTGTCTAAACGATGAACAAAAAAGCAAAAACAATGTTAATGACTACCCATGCTATCGCGTTCTAACAGACATAAAGTGTGAATTTAAGTGTAAATGTCCAGGGAAATGAACAATATTTTGTTTCCTTTTCACCACCTCTTCTGCTTCCTTTGAAAGTTTAAATTTAGATCAAAATCGATGTTTTTCATTTGGTTACGGCAATATGCCGTACTACATTAATTTGTCTAAGAGCGTGGGGTGTGGCGGTGTAAATCTGTGTGGTCTTCTTCTTCTTCTTCCCTTTCTTCTTCTCCTTTACTTCTTTCTCCTTTTCCCCTAGTTCCGTAACTCCAACCTAACATTAGTCTGTGGTAAACTACGGGAAATTATGGTATTGTTATGTCAGGCGTAACGGGATATGGAAATAACTACAGGGTGTTGCTTTAATGTATGACATTATTGTATATCATCTCGTTCAATTCGTGAATGAGTATCAATATCAGTAACAAAACCATTGTAATAACACTTGTGACAATAATCAAGTTTCATCGTCTGCAATTAATAATCAGTAATATAAAGTATCATTCTCATCATCTTCGCCAACACTACCATTATTATTCTATTGCTTGCTTGTCATCATTTTCATAAGGAAACTCATGATAACATCACCATGAACATCGTCATATTCATGAGAGCTCTGTCTCGGCTCTTATAACTCGAGTTCGGTAAATGATATCGGCATATTTTATTAAGTGACTTCTGCAGATAATGGCAGAATTATATTGATACACATTCCGTTAGATATCACTGGACCCAAAAGACCAGAAACAGTAAATAATTTTAAACGAAAATATTATGTTTCTCCCTCCTGCGATGTTAACCTCTAAAGGCGTTTTCTTTATTCACAGCTTACACATATAACTGAAGCACATATCAAAAGTACAATAGTACTAAACATAAAATATTACCGGCAATAAAATAAATTTTATCTTTAATAAAACAATATATCAATAGTACTGTAGTAGATTTACTTACTATTTGCAGAGCTGTGGTATATCAAATGTCCTTTTTATTGGAATGTCTGATGATATTCTGGGAATACAAATCAGGGAGTAATCTGGGATCACATTTAACTTGAATCTGTCAACTGAAGGGAAACAACCTCATTTTGCCACTTACTACTTTCATATTCGTGTCCTTGGTGTCCAAATACTATCTGTGATCTATGAAACCAGCTCCAACAAAAACCGGGACAAGTCACCAGACATGTTTTTGTGTTGTAGGCCTTTAAAGATGACATTCCCATAAAAAATGACATTTTGAAATTCTTTATTTCATGGTATTTGACTGTGGGACTAAGTGGACTTTCAAATCCTCGAAAGGTCTTATTAAAAAGAGGTTTATTTAATCAATAAATAACAGTTGAACTATGATAATCCCTATTCAATACTCTTTAAGGCAGGACACTAATTGGCCACTATAGAATGGCAATTTGACAAATATATCAAGGTATCATTTACAAAATTATCCGTATCTTGAAAAGTATTGATGCTATTTATATAATTTTAGTATCATTTTAAAGCTTATTGTCCAGTGCTCACATTTGTGATTCAAATCATGAATGAAATGTCAAAAATTCGCCTTTTTCCTGGTTTTGACAGAGCGGGTCACCTATATGATAATTGATTAGGCCTACAATCCTCATCATTCTGTCTTCTACCAAGTTATTGGTTTATTTTGTTGGATTTCTTGCCTAAAGGACGGTGTTGGGGAGGGGGTCTTTTTGTTTTGGGTTTTAGTTTCAATTTATACTATGATCAATTAAGAAAAGTATTGAAGCAAATCTGTCTAACGGGCTAGGCCCAAGTTTATTATTTACGAAAATATCAAAGTAATGCATATTATAAGTGAGCACATAGTCATTAAATTCGTCAAAAAACAAGTTACATAATTTTAAACAATCGATGATAAAATACATTTCAAGGCTGTAACGAAAACCTATCTTCAAAAACATCATCCTCATTTTTATCAAGTGGTGATTATTTCGAGGTCGTAGTTTATCCATTTCTCTTAATGCAAAAGCATCTCTATAAATTTTGACACAGATTCTCATTTCTCAGCTTCAGCCTAACGAGCAAAATATTAATATGCTTCCATTTCAGGCATCATCAATCAACGTCATCATTATGCACTGTACTAGAACTGACAGTGATGTTACCATTGAACAATATTGACATTATTGGTCAGCTCATCATAACGACTTTCGTCGTTTCAGCTTGTTTTTAATTTACCCTACTTAACAAGGAGAAAAATAACGTTTTGCTCTTTACTATATCGAATACATTCCAAATTGGTCAACGGTTTCATGTCATTTTCAAACAGTTAAATGAACGGAGCTCTATCACTCGAGGTTTGAGTCTCAACAACACCCCCCTGAATACACAATTATATGATTATCTCTTATTAATTTAACTGTTAAATAATTACTGATTAATTAACGAATGAAGTATTCACATGTCAAAAAAGCTTAACCCACAACAAAAATTGTGTTCTTGGTTTTACTATGTGTTTGTGATGCATTAACCAAAATATTATAAACGTGTTTTTCTGAAGCTCATTTTATTTTCGTGCCATTTTGATTTATATCGAAATATAGTAAAATTAAGTTTCAGCACTTAATGTTCAAAGAAATGCAGTTATTTCGAAATAAGGACCCTTCATTAACTTGTACATAGATTGCCCTCTATTTGTATACAATGCAAATAAAATAGGCACGAAATTTTGTGAAAAGAATATTAATAGCACGATTCCTTTTCCGATTCGTTCTGTTAACTTTTAGACATAAAGGCCCATTCAATGATTTGCTCATCGGACGATCGTAAAAATAATCAAAATTCAGATGGTACCTTTGTTATTGTCATAGATGTGCTAACATAGCCTGCGAGTGGTTCAGCCGAAAGCCGTGTATTTAAGACAAAATAAGACATTTTACACGAAGCTGTAGAGACTGCAGTATCTAAATTAGCTACATGTATGGGGCTTCAACTTCGTCAGTACTGCTGTCTTCTTCATTTTTTGCCAACTTTGTCATTTCAAAAATACCAAATGACAATTTGAATGACTTATCCTTCAATTTTAAGCAATTTATAAACAATTCTATTTTTTTTACAATTGCGCTGGGGTCACTGAATGGGTCTTTAAGTCTTATCGATGTGTTTTCGTAACAAATCTTTACAAGGATATTTATGCCAAATAAGGATTTCTGAAGGTCAGTGGAGATGACACTATGAAGTATAGGACCTGTCGTTTCTGAAGATTGTGCCAAAGACATTCAGGCCTTGGTAACTCTCAAGATCCCCGCATTGTTATATTGAAGTCTTCATACGTATAGTTAAGACAACGTATCCTATAAACACAAACACGACACACAGCTTTACAAGCATCCTATATGCCTTCACCCACAAGCACAATGCGAGAAAACGATACGTATGCATTATCATACGAATTCTAATTATTTTTGTTGACTGTTGTTGAAAAGATAATAATTGTCATACGTCTAATGAATGAATAATTTCGGTTAATAAACAAAATGCACAATTGTCCGTACTCTTGAAGAAATGACAGTGTCAACATTAACATTGATTCAACATGTTAGCTTTGTTGACATAATTTGTCAAGCGTAGACGACGTAAGAGAAGGGAATATTTGAAGACTTTAAGTGGATATAGAACTTAATAATGTTATCATCAGTACATATATTCTATAACATCGATTTGGGAAAGTATATATTGTTACGAGTCGTTAATGACTCAAAGCCAAAAACACATTTTTCCCAAATTCACTTCAGAATGTACAACAAAACACACTGTTTAATTAAGTTAACAATATCTAAGTTTTTTTAATCAAATAATATACAATCAGTCAGCATTAATCAAACATTATGTTTTATAATTTTACTTCTTCTTGTTGTTGATTGTACAGTTCTATTTCTCAATATTCTTGATGTATATCCTGATTCACTTGTCATGTTCAGTGAAGTCCACTGAAGACTTTCATACCCTTTGCATAAAATCTTCACACAGATGACTATCTCCAAAATGGTGCTCTTTTCACCTTCCACACAATTTCTAATAGAAAACAGGCCTGCATCCAGCATCTGTCCCCCTGTTTCCACTTACATTGACAGATGTGTTGTTTCATAAACCAGACTTCAGCGAGTCGACAGAAGAATATATTCCTTTCTTGGAAGAGGTACGCACTTTGAAGTATTCTACATCTTCTCCGATATTACTGGATTGTATTACCTTGACTACATAAAATATTTTTGTTGTTCGCAATTTCCTTTCTTTAAAGGAAATGAACTGTAAGCACAAGCTAGTCTACTATAATACTGTGAAGAATTGTGTTTACATTTTCTTATATACTTAACTTTTATATACTAAAAATTGGTGATTAGTTGTTTGGCTATCAAACTTCCTTCACCCAATGGAATTTGGGGAGCTGCATAGATAATTGGTGGATGTTACAATCTAAGTGCGGATAGGTTTGCGCCAAGTTCGGCTGCAACCAGAGGATGATTTAAGCACTTCCCAGCAAGTCTTGCGGTTAGCACAGCTGTGCAGTGAACATGACACCACTGCCCGCCCACTGCATACACACGTGCATGGTTAAATTTGAATTTGGACAGATATATTTACAATAAAAACACCTTCATAAAGTTGGTCGATTTCACATTTTATGGTATCTACAGAAGGTGTGAATTATCCTTCATGCATACATCACTTTAGATATGAAATCGACCAAGTAATAATGACACACGGGCAATTCTAAAACAACATCTTTTGCACAGAGTTCAATGGGATTTGAAAAGTAAAGTGGCAGTTGAAACTCTAGTGATAACACTTTTGCAGTGCATGATGGGGCTTCCTTAAATCATCCTCTGGGCTGCAACCAGCCTAGTTGATGCGATCTGATTGTGATGATTCACCATGGCAGCGAAATTACAGCGCTTTGATCTCATAAGGCGCTATATAAAACACCGAAATTTATTTAATTTTATTTAAACAAAAAAATCCCATTCTATAAATAGCCAATTACTTCTTTCCCAATTTATGATGTAATACCCAGGAATAATATTATAAACATTAACCTTTCACATTGCATCACTTCCTGTACGTTTTTCCCAACATGATGTCATTTTCAAATACCATCTTGGGGATTTTCCCAATTGTGCAACACAATAAACATTCTAGAAAAGTGGATTTCCGAACTTTACAAAATTAGGAATGATTAAATTCGTTTGTGATCATCTTGACGCATGAGAGGGGATTCCCTAAAATGTCTCATGAAATATATTTTAATTGTAAACAAAGATAACTAATCGAATTAAATTACTCGGGCTCATCACAGTATATTTACTATATGTACATAAATATGGCGTCTTGTGATGCTTGGATACATTTTCTGCTTAAAAGTATTATCAGAATCATGATAATAATCCAAAGCAATTTTGAAATATGAAAGTTTTTGGTCTACTTCACTCAAACACGTAAACAAAGTTGAGCTGATGTGCATTCTCAGCGCAACGTCACATGTCAGCCATCTTGATGCAAGTGAACAACATTGTGTACAGGTGCATGCAACTGATTTGACGCCATAACGGTGAAGATTTTAATACCAAACAATTGTTTATCCAACGGGGAGTATCTTCATTAAATTAGGGAGGTGACATGATTAAATAATAAGGTGGGTTACTTTGGTTGTGTAGATCCGTGTACTATTTTTTAATGAATTTAGCATTATGAAGAATGTTGATTATAACCTCGATATTTAATTTGCACCTGAACGAAAATGAACTACAAATTAGAATTCAAGTTTCATAATTAGATTTAAAATTATTTGAAATATATGTAATAACTGCGAACTATAGGACAGGTACATAAGTATATTAAAAAAGCAATAAGATTTCTGTGTGTGTATTTCAATGGTTTTTCAACTAGTGTCCTTCAGCCTGCGTACGTGTGTGACTGTACCCAGTGATTTATGAAACTATAAAACACCGCACATTAGTTTTGTCGTGTATGCTGGTCATCAGATAGTACTATTTTCCACATAGCCTATATCTCATCCTGAATGAGTAATTCATTTACAAAATCAGTTCCAAAATTAAAAACAAATCTAGCTTAAGGGATCTAAAATGAGCGTTTATTGCGTTTCGACAGTATTTTTTGTAGGACATGAAAGCACCTCAGACCTATCGAATTGCATTCTGAATACGAAGCATGTCTTTCTGATATCAAATAATTTTCATTTTTTGAAAATCACAATATAATAAAGTTTATTGTATCTATATACAATAAACAAATTTACCCCCTGTGGAATAGACTAGTCCAAAACCAGTGCCTGGTCAAATCCAATTGATTGATTTATTGATTGGTTGCCTAGGAATGGCATTATCCAAGGGCCAGTGATGTTTAGGATCTATTGTTTGCGGTGGCCAATGAGAAGTGGTCAATGACATTCTTGCCCTGCCTAGTTTTCCAGGATAAGGCCATAAGGATATCTGTCTTGAAAGGAGTAAGATGTTTCTGGAGTTTGGTAATGGAAAAATTTTTCCACCCACCACACCCAAAATTTTATTTTTTCATATTTCAGTATTCAATTTTATCGGGGAGCAGTAGTCAACTGGGAGGACCCCATATTGTATGGGATATTGAGGATCACATGTATACCAAAAGTGTATTGAAATATGAGTTTTTAATGGTAGCCTCTAGGTAATGGCAAACTGCCAGGAAGAGAGGGTGTTAATTGACCAAGGGGTTGGATTCAACAAGTTCACAAGTTATGAACTTCTTTTGGGAGGGAATCCTCATTTGGGTACACAGATCTAGGGGTTCAGGAAATCTCTGAAAAAGGGCTTTGTAACTTGCCGGTTAATACATTGCTGTTAACTTCTTTTTAAGAAGTTGGGCCACACTTTGAGCATGTTTGAAATTTCATGGAGGTCCCGTTAGTTACAATAGATTAATTTGGGCTAACTTCTCTGTGAGAAAAGCGGTGGGAGCACACTTGTGTGTGTGCAATAGGGCCGGGAAATTCCCTGGAGGGCCCCGTATCCTACGAGAAATAAATTTGGGTTAACTTCTCTGCAAAAGAGAAGTTGGTCCACACGTGTGTGTGTGCAAAAGGGTTGAGCAAATTCCCTGGAGGGCCCCGTATCTTACGAGGAATTAATTTGGGTTAACTTCTCTGCAAAAGAGAAGTTGGGCCACACTTGTGTGTGTGCAAAAGGGTGGAGCAAATTCCCTGGAGGGCCCCGTATCTTACGAGGAATTAATTTGGGTTAACTTCTCTGCAAAAGAGAAGTTGGGCCACACTTGTGTGTGTGCAAAAGGGTTGAGCAAATTCCCTGGAGGGCCCCGTAGCTTACGAGGAATTAATTTGGGTTAACTTCTCTGTGAGAAGTTGGGGAACAAGTGTGTGTGCAAAAGGTCTCGCTTAAAGTCGTGGGTGCCCCATATTCATTCATTCATTCATTTTTCATTTATTCATTCATGTAGTCATTTCTTTCATTCATTTATGTATCTTTCTAGGACTTAATTCGGGTTAACTTCTCTTTGAGAAGTTGGGCCACACTTGTGTGTGAGCAAAAGGGGTTTGTGGGAAATTTCCTGGAGGGCACCATGGTCATTCATGTTTCAATCATTTATTAATGCAATCATTCATTTCTTCATTTCATTCATTTATGTACCTTACAAGGATTTAATTTGGGTTAACTTCTTTGCGAGAGGGAAAATTAGGCCACACTTGTGTGTGTGCAAATTAAAGGGCTCGGGGAAATTCCCTGGAGGGCCCCGTATCTCACAAGGATTTAATTTGGGTTAACTTCTCTGTGAGAAGTTGGGCCACACCTTGTTCTTGAGAGGCCCCATACCTTACGGGTAAGTAATTTAAGCATGGGCTCGGGAAATTCCCGAGAGGGGTTAACTTCTCTGTGAGAAGTTGGGCCACACCTTGTTCTTGAGAGGCCCCGTACCTTACGGGTAAGTAATTTAAGCATGGGCTCGGGAAATTCCCGAGAGGGGTTAACTTCTCTGTGAGAAGTTGGGCCACACCTTGTTCTTGAGAGGCCCCGTACCTTACGGGTAAGTAATTTAAGCTTGGGCTCGGGAAATTCCCGAGAGGGCTGTATCTTACGGGTGAGCAGGCACACTGTGTTTAGATGGTTAAAAAGGTGGCGGTAAAAAGGGACATGGCCACAAAAATTCATCTTAAAGCCAATTATATGAAAATAATTTGATCACCATAGGTAATTGCATAAGTGTTTACAAATAGTAATAATTTGTTACTAATATATTTGAGAAATAGTGCATGAGAAGTTGAACGAAATTATGTCAAATATCAGATTACTTTCCTGAATGTTCCCGGCTTCAGGAAAGTAGGATTAATGTTATGGACTTTTCTAAGGTATTTATATTAAAGGATTGACTCAATAAATGTATGTAAATTTCTCTTGAGAAATTTTCTCTTGAGAAGTTAGGCTACGTTTGATGTATTGGAACGGACCCTTTTGGTCCGTATTTTATTGGATAAGCTGAAGTTAAATCCAATTCTGGATTACAAATAAATGGAGATACTCCTGACGGATATGCCTAGCAAAACTTTTGAGTAAAATGTGCTTTATTTCATCTGGGGTAATACAAATTTTATGACAAATTATAAAATTTGATATTTTTCAAATTTTGATATATAACAGTCCTCGAAGTAAATTATATAAATCTAATGATATATTCTTAAAGTGTATGTAGCAGGGAGGAAAAGCCGACGGTCAATTGAAAATTTTGACCTTTCATGTTGAAGATATGGATTTTTTTCCCAAAAAGACCTATTTTTTTTTGGTGTTTTGGGGAAAAATCCATATCTTCAATACGAAAGGTCAAAATTTTCAATTGATCGTCGGCTTTTCATCCCACCTACATACACTTTAAGTATAAATCATCAGATTTATAAAGTTTACTTCGAGTACTGTTATATATCAAAAATATCAATTTTTCATGATTTGCCATAAAATGTGTGTTACATTGCAAATTTCAAAAAATGAAAATTATTTGATATCAGAAGGACATTCTTCGTATTCAGAATGCAATTCGATATGTCTGATGTGCTCTGATGTCCCAAAATAAATACTGTCCAAACGTTCATACCCCAGCCCTTAAAGCATAGAATAGAGATAAAAAATATTTGCTTTTGTTTTGATAGTTTCACTCACGCGGTAGATACACTTCCTCAGCAATGCTTTTATTCAATTGTTTTTATCCCATGGGATGCTGCAGACAAGATACTCAAGCATTCTACTGGGAATATAGCTCAGCTAAAAGGAAGCATTAAGGAGGTTCTTAAACAGTGGAGACACCCAGACAACACTTTTCAAATCAAAATTAATCCAGATTCACCATCGGGATTTACAATAAAGGATATAACCCGGCGTTTTGTGCGTTCAATACCGCAATGAGTCAATACGACTTTGATTACCACACAGAATGTGCAGATAAAACACGTTGTTCAAAATACGTTATTTGAATAATTGATGTAGATTAAATTTAAGTTATCTAAATCAATTTGGAATACAGAATCATCGCGTAGATAGCTAAAGTATAGAACAGTTCGATTTACTGAAGTATTTGATAAACATTCCTTTATTGGCGTCCCGTAATCTAAGGTTATTACTTGCTGTTTCTCAAAGGATTTGCAGTTCGAGTCAATTCTCCGTCCATCCATAATCTTTGGTCAGTTTTAGTTATTTAAAGGCCGTTGTTTTATGACCAGGCAAACAGTCAACAACTCACGGTTAATTCATCTCGTGTTTATAAGAAGAACAACTTGAAAACACTCTGCCTTGATGTTTTGAAACAGTGGTACATGCAGAAGTATTATTTCCTTCGTCATCAGGGCTGATCGTCATAATCATAATCTAATGAATTAGATGCGATGTGTTAATCCAATCATTTGAATGGGTTGACGGGCTCATACACTACGAAGCAGACTTCGTATTAATGTCTACATTATTTGTTTAATGTCTTCTCGAAACTTGTTATGTAAGTAGAAGTAGTGATGTAACAGGATTAATTACCATAGTGTTAGGTGAAAACAATTTTAAATGTATTGCCCTACACTAGACGTACGTTGTAACTCTGCAAAGCACCGTTGATTCTAAAAGAATAGGAAATGCTATGGAAATTCACATTAATTCAAAGTCCATGTACGTTTCACTGGCTTCTGTACGATTATTTTCTTCGAAAACAGCGGTATTGTGTTCAATGTATAATTGCACACATAAATACACAATACAGGTGATGTGTGTAGCCTACTTATAGTGCAGGGCAACACATTCAAGAGTATAAATATCTTGAAATGTTTTCCCAGTTTGCTGGTTTTTTTTCTGTATTGGTCAGTCATGTGTGAATGAGACATGGGTGGCAGTGTGCATAGGCTGTTACAATGAAAGATCTACATGTGTGCAGCATTCATGTTCATTTTGTGTAGCCAGGACTGGATTTATATTTTTGACCCTGGACCAGCTAAAATAAAGTTAAGGGCACTTGCTATAGTTTTCTATCTGGATCCATGTGTTATTTCTCTCCACCCAACCCCATCCATGATGTAACCTATTTGTTTTGATTACGATCAGATGACTCTCAGTGGGATTCATGAGTGTAGTTAACATGCATCTGGAAAGTGAGAGTATTATATTCTCACTTTCCTGCATTTTGCGAAGCCATGTACTATATGGTACCCGTACCCATGGAGCATACGGAGCATGAGTACGGGTACGAGTACGGGTCCTATGCCATGAGTACGGGTACGGGTCCCAGTCCATGAGTACGGGTACGGGTACGGGTACGGGTACGGGTACGGGTCCGGGTCCGAAGTCAAAATAGGGCATGGGTACGGGTACGGGTCCGAAGCCATGGTTACGAGTACGGGTACGGGTACGGAAATTGGGACTCGAGTACGGGTACGTTTACGAGTACGGCTACTACACGTATGCTTATTTCTA
This sequence comes from Amphiura filiformis, assembly GCF_039555335.1. Lineage (NCBI taxonomy): Eukaryota > Metazoa > Echinodermata > Ophiuroidea > Amphilepidida > Amphiuridae > Amphiura > Amphiura filiformis. Next base: position 63,388,315 of record NC_092647.1, on the reverse strand, counting down.
TGGTAACTAATCCTGTTTACCTCACTACTTCTATACGGTGAATACACATAAACACATAACATTTTGATGAAGTTTACGTTTTATATAATCCATTTATTTATTTATTTCTTCTTTAACCTGGGACATGCAATCAGTGACCAGCATTGTTCTCCCTAGCCGCAGTCTGTGGCCCTCATGGACTTAGCGAGCGCGTAGCGCGAGACGTTCAATCGAGCGCGTCAGCTGACGCAACCTCTCTGGATAGTATACTAATAGCAACAGAGCCCGAAAGTAGTGCTATCTCCCTTGCTGCCCAGGATACAACACAGATAAACAACAAACATGAATTTAAAAGTATTTAAAAATATACATAAAAGTCATAAAATTAATACCATATAAATTATACACATACTAGGTATAAGAAATTTAAATAACATAAGATAATTACATTTACAATGTGCTACATAAAAGAGATATTATTGCAAGTTAGTATATATGTTCTTGAAAACATTTGCATTGACAGGAAGGGATTTTGATGTTTCGGGAAAGATCATTCCAGGCCTTAGCCCCCCTGAACAGGAAAGTTCTCTTGCCAGTCTCAGTGCGCATCTTATTTATAACCAGATTCCCAGCGGTCGATGATATGAGAGTATGATTGCTATAAGCATCAATACACTTGGTGAAAATATTGCACAGGTTGGGGGTACCAGCCCCTAAGACATTTAAAACATTGAGACAGATATGATATTTACGACGATCAGAAAAAGTTTCCCAGTTTAAGGAATCAAAGACAAAATGAGTTGGAGTGCGCATTGGGACACCAATGATTGCTCTACCGAGACGTTTTTGATGGCGATCCAACCTGTTCAGGAGAGTTAATCCATACTTCACCTTTCCAACTGCCTAGTTGTGCAGTCAGTAAGGCGTTAGACTTATAATCTACGGGGATGGAAGTAACAGATAACTTTGAGTCCCATTGAAGCCGTGGAAAGAAACTTTTTTTCTTTTTATAATGTTGCCTATGATTGCATTCTGATTCATGATATTTTGAGATCGCTAGTACCCTTGTTATTCACGAGATGATGAACCAATGGCAGCTGACCTTTCATAAGCGCGTTTCATGCATTGCTTTAATTTGTTAATGCACGTATGCTAATTCGTGTTTGCGTATTGCTTGCTGCGTGACGCATGCGTATCTATGGGTGAGCTATTCTGGGCTGCCAAAGAATTTGAACGTTAATTTTAATAGGGGGTGTGCGCGGGGGGCGGGGGTGTTTATGAATACACTTGCCTTTAATTTTTCCCATCACAATACACTGACTCCCCTGTGGTAAATGCCTTTCCGCAGACGGTTCCTCCATTTTGAAATGGATCATTAAGATGTGAATGGTTTGATTGGGAGATTATATCGAACAGAAAGCATTCCAGCTCATTAATCATTAATGATCATTACTAGAAACATTAGGATGAAGTTGACTTCATAAAAATGTCAGAAGATTAATGTTCATTACAGTTTTGTTTAATGGCATTCAACGACCGTCTATCACCTTTCCTGCCTTACCTTCATTTATTTACATAGGCTTCTTAAAAATCATAACTAAATTAAATGATTATAATGACGTCTTTAATGAGGGATTCTAATAAGCATTAGAGCATAATTCCGGACGTTCACGCGAGTGTGTCTCCTTATTTACATAATAGTGTGGATTCCATAGTTACATAGCTATGATTACTAGGACCTCACGATGGTATTCGGCATGTTCACGATATACAAGTGCATGTGGGTCTTGACCGATGAACCTTTAGGTGTGTAGAAAATGTTGACTGTATTGTATTTCAATATAAATAAGAAGCACAAGACCTGCAGACATAAACATGACATTAAAAACAATTAGAAAACCATTTCAGTATTTCAAAATGATAAACATGATAAAGCCTTCTGCAACACTGCAAAGAATCCCAAACATGCCTCATGTCTAACGAGCAACATTGAGATTCCATCAACATGTTGTGCTCCGGGACCAACCTAGTGGTTAGCAAATAAGCTCTGCTCCAGGAGCATTACATGTTAAAGATACCTCGCATATTTTGTCAACGTGGACACATTAAACATAACGAGGGATGGTACAGCTTATCCTACATTAGACTCGTATGTTTCAATTTCAAACTGATTATTTATTTAAACTATCATACACCAATAAATTAAATGTTGGGCATATGACCGTCAATAATTAATTGCGTCAGATATAATGTGTTAGTACCAATGTACCAATGGCATAATTCGTGATGAGAATACAAATTAATTGAATAATAATTTAGTGATGCATATGTAAGGAAAATGATTTTGGTTTATATCATTAAATTATTGAATGCCAGTAATAGTAATTAAACCATGCCATTACCATTCGAGAGATGGAAACGGGGTTGTTCTAGAGTAAAGGTTTCTATCAGCGTTATAAATGAATGAAGCAAAAGCTGTTATACGTTAACGCATCTGCAGATTATGTTCTTTTAGTTTGTTTTAAACTGAAGAAATTTAAGAAAAAAGAGCATTGATTGTCAGTCTATAAGTAAGGAAGTAAGTAAGCTACACTCATATAGGCTGATACAATTTCATGGTTCAGCAAAAAAGTGGATATGAAAATAATAACCAATAGATGCAATTAATCTAGCAAAGTACAATAACCTCTGCAGGATATAAAATAACCGGAAACACAGTATGCTCTATTGCATCTCTCTATGACCATCTAAACTCTGGAGTTCAAGTCGACGAGGGATGAGACCAAAAGAAGATATCTAGTCTCTAAGTTGAAACAGTCCAGAAGATGGAGGAGACTAAATACCGGCATCTCTGAGTCGCTTATGCTAAACACAGCTTACTAGGACTGCAACTGCAGCAGCAGATCTAGGCCTTGTCATCAGCGCACCTAAGACAGAATATATGACTGCAAACTGTAACGCCCAACCAGCACTTGAAGTCTATGGTAGTACCATCAACCACTTCAAGTATTTGGGTTCCAAGATGGGCTCTAGTGTTGGAGACCTAAAAAGAAGAAAGGCACTAGCCTGGGCAGCTTTCTGGAAACTGGAACGCCTTTGGAGAAGACCGTCCCTGCCAATCGAAACAAAAATCAAGCTGTTTCAGACAACGTGTGTTACTGTCTTTCTGTACGGGTGCGAGTCATGGGTAATTACCAAGGACATGGAAACAAGATCAATGCATTTGCAACATCTTGCTACAGAGTCATGTTAAACATCAAGCGTGTGGATCGGAGTCCAAATGAAACCATCTACAACCTGACCAACACCACTCCACTGGTTGCCAGAGTCAAGATTCATCAACTCAAATTTCTCGGCCATATACTGCGTCTTGAAGATGGCGAGCCTGTGAAAGAATATATGCGCTTTATATTCCACCACATGGGAAGAGGAAACCGGGACGACCGCGCACACTGTACTTACAGTATGTCCAGCACCTCCTGGGAGATACTGAAGGGTTGCGGCAGCCAAAGAAAATTGTTTCGCTTGCCCAAGATCGCATCAGTTGCTCCGCAGCCGACTGATGATGATGATGCTAAACAAGCAAATGGACGATCTCAGACTGGCCGACTTGATGGGAGACTATTATACTACGACAGGGAAAATCATCCATGATTTTTCTAGCATTTCGATAATTATTATTTTACTGACAGTCTCCTCTCAAGCCATAATCATCTCTGTTTCATTTTTGACACAAACGGCGTATCCTTTTGAATGGTAAATAACATGTATCTAATTTCCAACGTAACAGGTGTTTAATTGTTTTTATAATCATGTGTAGAATATCAAACTGGAGTATGAGAGCATCACCTGGCACCCCCATAATGGCACTCTGAGGAACAGGCTGGAATCAGCGGCGTTTTGTTACCCGGATAATCCTTCAATCTTGGAAACTTTCCAATGATGACCTCTTGCTCGATGCCAATCTCTATCTCCTTGCTCAACGTTCCTGCTCTTTGTCATCTCTTCAAGATCTACCACTCCCTCTGCGCTTCTCCAAACCCTTACAGACCTCATCCCGGACCCAATCTCCGTACCCTTAACAGCTCCATTCTTTTGTATCTCTCTTAATATCACTTATTGTCAATTGTCAAGTGCCTCACATAGGCTTCATTCAAAACCATCTTTTGTAGTAGGCTATTTTTTTACCAATTTTGTCTGGTCCTCTTTGTGTTTGTTTTGTTTTGGTAGGCATCCTTTTAATTTAGTTGCCCCTGAGCCACTATTTGGCTTCGGCCGAATGCTAAAAATAACAAATTAAAAAACTGGGTCGAGGTAGATACGTATCGCAATTAACAGACTTGTGAATGTAATGAGCTCCTAAGTTGAAATGGTACACTGGTATATGTAAAGGTTGAGTTTGCGTCTTTTATTGGGATGGGAAAGTATATACATACAGTAGTTAAAACTATTATATTCTAATTTCATGCAACAAGACAGAAAATAAATTTGAGATCAATTTCAATAAAATCAGAGCTATTTTCTTTTCGCCCCCTGCTGGGCCAAAAACTAGACATATCACAATGCTACCATTTTACTCATAACCGTACGTCATAGGTCAAAGTATAGGCTATTTGTTCTGAATCCTTATGACCAACGGATCACGACGGCGTGGGTTTAAAACAAATATTTAAGTTTCAGTAATTTTGAACTTGCGTCTCACTTTGCAACGTTCAAAGACATTTTTTGTAACTTTACCCAAATTCACACGAATGCACAACAAAAATACACTGTTTGATTTAGTTAACAAAAAGTCTTTAATTGAAAGTAAAATAATTATGATAGGTATATTATCATTTCGTCAACTGCAAAGTTTGGCTCGTAATATTAAGAAACAACCATCTAACATGTTTTTAATTCATAAGTTCCGTTATATGAAAAAGCAATACAAGAAATTGCTTAATATGAAAAAACAGAGTTTCCGTGATAACATTTTTGATATGCTAGATAATATGCAAGAAAATAATCCTAAAGCATTTTGGAACTTATATGATGATTTATGCAGTAGTTCTCACACTGATTCTACTAATCCTATCAGTCCAAAAAAATGGTTAGATCATTTCTCAACACTGATGAACAGAAATATCGTACACAGTGATAAAGATTTTGAGGCCTCTTTAAACAGCCTCTGGGATCATTATGACTTCTCGGATAATGAATTAAATTTTAACATAACTCCAGATGAAGTCATTAAAGCAGGTCTGAAACTGAAGAACAACAAAGCACCAGGAGTTGATGGTATAAGAAACGAAATGTTAAAAGAAGGTATTCATATTCTTGCACCTGCTTTATGCATACTATTTAACACAATTTATACTAGCGGTAAATTTCCATCAAGATGGAGATTAAGTACACTGACTGTTCTTCATAAGAAAGGTGATAAAACAGATCCAGGAAACTATCGTGGTATAGCAGTGTCCAGTAATCTATGCAAATTATTTTGCTTAGTTTTACATAATCGTCTTGTTTTATTTACAGATAAATACAAGACCATTCCAACTGAACAAATTGGTTTCAGAAAGGGTAGCCGTACAAGTGATCATATTCTCGTTCTTAAATCTCTTATCGACAAATACTTGAACCAAAGCTTGAACTCAGTAAAGTCAAAACTTTTTGTTTGTTTTATTGACTTCTCAAAAGCCTTTGACACCGTATGGAGAAGCGCACTGTTATATAAACTGATGCAGGCTGGAATAGGTGGTCACTTGATTAATATTATCCGTGATATGTACTCTTCAGTCAATTTTGCTGTAAAATATGATAGTAAGTTAACTGACACGTTTTATACAACAGTTGAGTCAAACAGGGATGTATTCTTAGCCCAATGTTTTTTAATATTTTTACCAGTGACATTCCAATAATATTTGACAATTCATGTGATCCAGTATTGCTTGATAAGTATCGTCTATCTTGTATAATGTATGCTGACGATCTTGTCATTCTTTCTGAAAGTGCTCAAGGTCTCCAACAAGCACTTGATAATCTAAATAATTATTGTTTAAAATGGAAGCTTTCTGTAAATATTAACAAGTCTAACGTCATGATCTTTAATAAAAGAGGTCATCTCATTCGAAACTTCACATTTACTTATGGCAATACTGATCTTAAAATAACTAATGAATACTGCTACTTGGGTGTTATTTTCACACCATCAGGTTCATTTCAAAATGCTATGGTTAGGCTGAAAGATAAAGCTTTAAAAGCATATTTTAAAGTTCGTGAAAACCTTTATAGCAACTCTTATAAGTGCAGCTCTACATTATTCCGTACGCTCATTCAACCAATCTTAAGTTACGGCAGTGAAATATGGGTGCCTTATTTATGTAAAAACATTAATGATACTAATTTTGTAAATATTTGTGATAAGCCTCCTGGCGAAAATGTACATATAAAATTTTGTAAAACAGTACTGGGTGTTCATAAGAAAGCTACAAATAATGCTGTACGTGGAGAATTGGGAAGTTACCCCATTCTCATTACTATGATTGCTTTAGCTATAAAATATTGGTGGAAACTTAATTTAAACTGCATGTTAGGTTCAACCTCTCTTGTAACAAAGGCTCTGATTGATAACAGGAAACTAAACACCTTTTCTTGGTCCACCGGCATTATAAATGTTTTGAAACTGATTGATAAATATGACATATGGAATAGACCTACCATGATTAATAAGGCTAATTTTAACACATTAATTGTAGATAGTCTAAAAACTGTTTATAATAATTCATGGTTAAATGTTGTAAAAAACCCATCAGACTAAACTTCGAACTTATTGTCAATTCAAACGTTCATTTTCATTAGAAAATTATGTTACATTATTAAAACGTAGGCATAGATCTACTTTTTTGTAAACTTAGAATTAGTTGTCATAAACTAAGGATTGAAATGGATAGATATGTTTCACCTAAATTGCCTCCAGAACGGAGAATTTGTAAATATTGTAATCTCAATGAAATTGAGGACGAATTTCATTTCATTATGAAATGTTCCTTATATAACGATATCCGTAATAGATTTATGACGTTAATAGATGATATTTTTGTTACAAACAATTCAACTGAAAATGATAAGTTTCTTCTTATCTTGGGTGCCAATGATTTTGACACCACCAATGCAGTTGCCAATTTCATTTATGCTGCATTTGAAAAACGGGATTTAAATAATAGGCCTATGCCTAGTTAATTTATATTATATTCTTTATAGTTGTAAACTGTATTGTTCTTGTACTTTATTTGTATTATATATATCGTATTATTATATATGTTTTGACCATATCTTGTTGTAAGATGAATGTCAATAAAAATCTGAATCTGAATCTATTGCAACAAATGCACATAAAATATAATCATACAATCACAATTTTAAGTAATCGGTACTTAACCAGCAGTCTTCTTCTTGGTGATCATAGGGTTCTATTGCAATGTTCTGGACGGCTAATGTATATCTCCTTGTTTGCTTGTCCTACGAAAATCGCTGTTCAGCGAAGTCCAATGTACACTTGTATTGCATTTATATATAAATCCTTTGCGTGTAAAATCCTCGCACAGAAATGGTGCTGCTTTCTCCAAACACTTAACTCCTTACGCAGATGACAATATCCAAAAAAATTGTGTTTCTTTCACCAATCACTCTCTTTCTCCAGTAAACAGGCTTCATTCTGCACTGCTCCACTTTGTTGACAGATGTGTTGTTTTATAAACAAGATTCCAGCAAGTCTTTCAAACACTCAAAATCTCGTTCGTTGCTGTATTTAAATAGCACATTATTTGCTATGTAAACTGGTTCAAATGTACCTCTTTTTGAAGCATAACGATGACCAACACGTAGAAAGTTTACAAACTCTCATAATATTATGCAAAGAGCAAACTAAAGCTTTCCATTTTTATACTCACAATCTATTAATATACCATTCTGTCATTCACTTCCTGGGGGATGTCCAAAATGATGTAATCATATCCATTTTACAATCTAAGGGATTTTTCCAGTGATGCAATACAGAGAATGTTGTGGAATAGAGGGCGATTTTCAAAGACTATCAATAACTCTGATTGAGTTTGTTTACTGTACCCAAAGGGGTTCCCTCCAAACATAAAGGCCCGGTCACACTGTGACGGACGATAAGCAACGAAAGGTGACGAACGTGAAAATCACAAAATGTTGACGGCAAAGCGACGACAAAAAACGCAAAAACAAGATTCGGTGACGAGTGGGAACGACCTTTAGCGACAACACGACGGCAAAGGACGAGAGGATGCGGCAGGAAACGGAGACTAGCGACCAAATCCGGACGTTGTCTGGGCGATGAGTGACGAAGTCTCGACGGAGCCCGACAACAAGCAACGAGGTCAGACGGCTGGCAGCGGATTTGCTTGCGGCAAGGAACGGCAACTGACGGTGGATTGCGGTGATGATGACGTGACTCAGCAGCCGACATCAAAGCCTGTGTGTGTGCGGGTCGTATAGTCCCCTTTGGCGTTCCCACTCTTCACAACGTTCTGATCATCCACTCAAAAAATATCAATATCAATAATAATCAAATATATTAACATCAATATCAACAATAATCAAAAATAGTAAAATCAATATCAATAATAATCCAAATTATTATCTATATCAATAATAATCAGGATTATTAACATCAATATCAATAATAATCAAAATATTACACATATCAATAATATTCAAAAATATTACACATATCAATAATAATCAAAACTATTAATATCTTTATCAATAATAATCAAAAATATTACCATCAATATCAATAATAATCAAAAATATTACACATATCAATAATAATATAAAAAAACCAATATAAATATCAATAATAATAATAAAAAATAGTAAAATCAATATAAATAATAATCTAAACTTTTAATATCTATATCAATAATATATTAACATCAATATCAATTATTATAATCAAAGATATTAATATCAATATCAATTAGGCATATTATAATCAAAGATATTAATATCAATATCAATAATAATAAAAAATATTTACACATATCAAAAATAATCAACAAAATTAATATAAATATCAATAGGGATCAACATATGAAAATCAATATTAATAATAATCCAAACTATTATATCAATATCAATGTATCAATAATGATAAAAAATACTATCATCAATATCAATAATAATCAGAAATATTAATATTTTTGATTATTATTGATATTATTTTCTTTTTATATGAACTTTAAAATTGCATCGTGCCGGGTAGTCTATTGAAATCGAACTGACGTCAATAAAACGTCAAACATCGCACAAAAAAACTTGATTAGAATTTACCGTCACTCATCGTGAGTTGCCGTTAGTTGTCGCTGAGAATCCGTCAGCGACCGCAGACGGCCGAAATTATTCGTCGGGAAATTTTCAACATGTTGAAAATTTTGTGACGACAAAAAAGTAGTTGTGATTCCGTTCAAATTTCGTTGGAGACCGCAACCCTCATTTCTTTGACGTTTCCATACCGTGGGAAGCCGTCTCTAGTCGTTTTGAGGTCGTCACAATTTCGTTGGTAGTCGTTGTCAACGACCATAAAAAAAGACTTGATTAATTTTTACAATCCTACAAATGCATATATCTATCTCATGAATCGCACAAAAAGTTTAAAATCGTTGACCATCGTTTAAAAATCGTAACCCATCGCAGACCACCGTTTCAATGCCGCAGGTACTCGCAAACGATACTCGCAAACAATATCCGTCACTCTCCGGACAAACTTCGCAAGTCACTGTCGCACCAAGATCATTACAATTTCGTTGCTTGCCGCAACGTGTCGTCAGGGTTCGAGATGTGACGTCGCCTGCCGTTGGTTATTCGTCAATGGACGTTGACAACGACTACCAACGAAATTGTGACGACCTCAAAACGACTAGAGACGGCTTCCCACGGTATGGAAACGTCAAAGAAATGAGGGTTGCGGTCTCCAACGAAATTTGAACGGAATCACAACTACTTTTTGTCGTCACAAAATTTTCAACATGTTGAAAATTTCCCGACGAATAATTGCGGCCGTCTGCGGTCGCTGACGGATTCGTCAGCGACAGCTAACGGCAACCCACGATGAGTGGCGGTAAATTCAAAATTGAAATTCGCAGCTTAACGTCGCTTGCCGTTCACCCCTATTCGTCATAGTGTGACCGGGCCTTAACACATACGTTTGGTTTCCCATTCCTCTTATTTCTCATGACATAGCTTTATGTTGTAAACAAATATAAATAATCAAATTAAATTACTCGGGGCACATCACACAATGAAAAGAGAAAAGAAGCCTCCGTCGAGGTAAAACTTGTTCAGCCTTTGTAGGGCGAAACTATTTGGCCTTTGTAACTGCGCGAGCCATTAAAACATCATGGGCGTGAATAAGTCGCGCATGGCGGGGTACGAGGCTTGCGTAAGCACTACGCCCAACGACATACACTGATTTTTTTTGTTATTTTCCGCCCTGTGTGGGCTGAACAAGTTTTAGATCATTCGCCAGATGAACGGGAAGCCGAGAAACAATGTGTAATAAATAAATATATTAATATATAAATAACAACATATATTCATAGTTAGACTACCTTTTGAATATAGTGCTCAATCCCAAGAAGGGAGAGCGTATATTAAACAATTCAGACCACACGTCTGTAAATATGTATCAGCTCTTACACAAGTAACACGTCAGACGACACAGACGCCGTGTGGACAACATATTCCTGCATTAAATACATCAGAATTATCTGGCTCCAAGACATATTGCCACACACCAATTTTCTCAAAAAAGTCAAAAATCTCGAATAGTGATGCGACCGATTTTGTGATTATAAGCAACCTCAAAATGCACATGAGCAAAAAAATATGAATTCCACTGGCCTGTTAATTATACAGTATAGTGTATAGTTTAGTTCAATCTTTATTATTATACATATGTGAAACAAGACGATTTTTCCCATAGGTTTATCGTTCGCGGGATAGTGCATTGACTGTTAAAATAACTTTATGATAAATGGTCATTGATACAAAAATGAAAACTAGGAAAAGAATCGTTTTTAAAGGAAGTAATTGGGAAAAGTCTGGACGCTATGGGAATTGTATGATTATATATTAATTTCCCCCTCAACAATCAGCATGCTCAACAATTGACAGCCTTATTGAGTTCAAGCCTGTGAAAATCGAAAATCTTACACTAGAAGCCTAAATTTCACAACAGAATTTGACAAAAATATACAGTACCAAGCATTATAGTTTTCTTCTGACATTTACCGAAGAAATGAAAATTATTGCTTTTTTAATTAAATTATATTTCTACCAGATATTATACGTAACATATTATCGATTTTACGTCATCAAACATTCGTTAGAACTTAAACATGACTGGAAATAGAATGGCAATAGATTAAATAACGTAGATATGTTACATCAAATATTACGTCTAATACTCGGAGTCTGCATACTGCTTAACGACGAAAAACATTCTAACAGCTTCTGCCATACACGGGAAATAATTGAGGCCGTGATAAGAAGACGCTATTAACATTTATGTCATACCCATTGTGTAAAGGACACGGTACATGCGTCCGGTGACCACGATAATTTATTTCAAATTATGTTGCATCTCAATTCTCATTCGCAACCTGATTTTAAAATACAATGGGTTTGAATTCTTGAAGAATCGCCCTTTTTTAACGCCATGTATTGGATGCTTTCTACATCTTGAGAACATCTTTGTGGTATTCTTCGTTAATGTGCATCAATATACCACAAGGGCGGGACTTTAATTGTCAAGTTCCCAAGTTTATACATGTGAGTGAAATAAGATGAACCTTCCCATAGGTTTATCGTTCGCGGGATAATTTAGTGGATCGACTGTTAAAATAACTTTATGATAAATGGTCATTGATACAAAAAGGAAAACTTGGAAAAGAATCGTTTTTAAAGGAAGTAATTGGGAAAAGTCTGGACGCTATGGGAATTGTATGATTATATATTTCCCCTCAGCAATCAGCATGCTCAACATTAGTTGCTAGGAAGTGGACGATTATCTCATAACAAACACATACGCTTAGTGTTGTATTTCGTTTCCGTTTGTTTGGGTTATCTCATTTTTACAGAATAAAATTGTTTTGTGTTCTATGCGATGTGTATACACAATGTGTATTACACATTCAAGCAAATTAAAATTATATATTCAGATTTAACCATGTTAACAAGATACCACAAATTTCGAATATTGAAAAGTTAGCACTTAATCAAACTGATTGGTGTCTATCAGTTTTCTATCAGTTTATTAAAAAGGCCGTTTCCTTCAATTGTAACATTGGATCCTTTTGACGCATAATATAGTTTTACGACCTTTTATAGAGTAGTATATCAAATAAGGTGGATCTTTTATTGCATTTTGATGTAGCAGGTGCAGAATTGCCCATAATCACAGCAAACTGACGGCACCACTATATCATTTTGGTACATCCTAGCTTGAGCGTGTGTACATGGAGATAATTGTTATGTCAATCAATCACAATGCAATATTTTTCATCTCATGTGAAAGGAATAAAAAGAGATCACTTTTACCGAAGTAAAAGGAGGGGCGGCAAAAAGGAGGAGCCGGGGAAGAAGAAGTGACGGCAAGAAAATTTAAGGCGGGCTGAAGGGGCTGAAAAAAGAATTATTAATGAAAAAAGGGCGGAGTAATTATGGAAAATGTTAAAAAAATTGTGCAACGAATGAACCTATACCACGAAATTATGCTTTTGGTCGCCAGCAGGGCCGTCGCTAGGGGGGATGGGGTGAGACACCCTTAAAAACCCGGTTGATAACAAAATTGATCCCCCCACATTTTTTTATAGATTCTTGAGCGCACTGTTGGGGTCAACCTTTTTGGGCTTTTGATGAAGCGAGCGGCAAAATTTACCTTTTCTGCAGCCCCCCCTTAAGAGCGGCCACGGTACACCAGTGATATAGGCCCTACGCAAGGTAGCTATTCATCGTGAATCATTTTCCCTAACAACGAAACCCTTTAACAGCTTCTGCCACATACATGGGAAATAATTGAGGTCGTGATAAGAAGACGCTATTAACTTTTATGTCATACCCATTGTGTAAAGGACAATAGCCGCCAAATCACAACTTGAATTTTAAATACAATGGGTTGGAATTCTTGAAGAAGCGACCGTTTTTAACGCCATGTAGGCTATTGTATGCTTTCTACATCTTGAGAACATCTTTGTGGTATTCTTGTTCAATGTCATTTCCACTCACGAACCACAGGAATTATGGAAAATCCCCCCTCCCCCAATGTTGACGCCTGTATGTGGGTTTTTGACCAAACTTACCTTATATTTGGCCATTTTAACCTTTAAAAAAAAACTACTTTTATTTTATTTGATATATTCCACCTTTGTACCATACTTCACCAGTTTAGCTTAGCTTAACTTTTTTGTCGCCAAAAGGTGCTGGATTCACTGTACTTTTTCCAACATTTTCCAAATCCATCCCCAATGTCAAAAAAAAGAAATCTACGCCACTGACCATAATATTGGAAGTCTTAACAAGGTAATGATACTGAGGAAATGTTTTTATTTTTTCAACCAACATTCAGAACATATCAATATTATCTATTGAAAATATCTCGAAAGCCTTTAAAGAAAAGGTAATGTAAAGAAACAATACTCTAATTTAATTTAATAATTATTTTAAAATAGGGCCTACTCCAAGCTGAGGTTTAAACTCAAGCCATTAACGATGCATTAGAAAGGATACATTGCTTGGGAAAAAAGCAATTAAGGTTCACATTAAGGAAATTATATATATATATATATATATATATATATAAAATCATTTATTTCTATCCTTCATTTTTATTATTAATAAAATGGGTTTCTATAAATTTCATAGCAACATATAACCATGGCAACCGATGTGTTGAGTATTTGCGTTATTCTTTGTATTTATGCCCAACTCCAACATGTCAAATCGATGAAAAGAAATCCGACCGTTTTCGACAATATGCAAAGTTAAACCTTTTTGATAGCACTCTTTTTTTTAATGAAATTATTCATTTTGAATATTGTATAGATTTGTACGTGTGCGAATTACAATGAGCATTCCATCTAAAGAAACAGTTTCTTTTAATGTCATTTTTACATGCTTTAAAATGGACTATTTTGTTAAGGCAAGTATTAATAAAAAATGAATTAGTGCACGCTGAATTCATAATGAAATGAGAGAAATGTACTACCAAATGCACAGGAAATAAATAAGCAAAACTAAAACCGCAAAAGGGTATAAGAAAACTCAATCCATTACAAATGAAGTGATCCATTTAAAGAAAGATAAGGAAGAGCGAAAGCAGGAAAGAAATGTGTGGTGCATAAGAAAGTAAGGGTAGAAATATAGAATATAATAACGGCCTGAGAGATGCAAAATAAAGAAAATATTTCATTTATATTTCATAGTGACAATAATAAGAGAAATTGTAGCCTACCAATGAAGCAAAGTAAATCTGAAGAACATACAAACAAACAAACAAATTCCCCATCTTTTGATTAAAACAAAAAATAATATGTAATTGTGTTGTTACTTCCAATTCATATTGATCACGTTGACGTGGACCTAGTCAGTGAAGAAGTCGTCTGAAACGGCTAACCATGTATTATTCATGCTTAAAGCAGCATTTTATGGCTCTGGGTGCATTCCATCAGTAAATTGCAGACAGAGTGCACCATTCATTGTAAGACATGGATTTACTACAACAATATATAATTGATAGGTGTTTTAACATTTTCAATGTAAATCTCTGCAGGTATGATATTGGTAGCGAGAAATACCAATATAGGGGCTTACATAAATGCATAAACATAAATGAATATCATTTATCTTACTGATAAATGTGTGATCTTTGGATATTTGCACAGTTTCAACAGAGCAAAGGCTTAAGGTCAATTCTGCTAATGAAACAAATGTGTTCAAAACCCAGTACAAACCCAGGGAATTTTGTTTATTATTATGTATGACTCGGTGGTGACTACAAAAATAGATTAAGAGAAAACAAGAATATCATCTTGTGCAGTCAATCAGTCGATGTTGGTAAATGGAGTATAACAACGTGCATGTACCAAAAACATTTCATTCGCTTGAATGAAGGCACTAAAAGATCACTTGAGCACACTCTCACGATATGATTCGTAGTAGATAATGAACAGTGCTAGCTGCGTGCTTTACACGGTGGAGTGTATAGTAAAATATATATTTCACTCACTCGCTCCACACTATTTCTACTGCAGCTTTATCACTGTGCACACTTGTGTTTCATTCTATGTATATTTGCTCTTGTGTCTTCATTACTTTATTATCGTCGCTTATCGTCGAATTATTTTATCCTCTGACTGAGTTGAGTGAGAGGCAGTCCTAGCAAATTATTTTCAGTCCCTCATATTTCATCTAACCGTCACGAAGCAACATTCAACTTGGCACTTCTAAACTGACTATCTTCACTGTCAAATGTGTTGCACGCTACAGGCGCAAGCTCAGTTCATTTAACGTGTTGCTGTTTTATATATACTTCTATACGCAACTTTTGATTTTATACGTAACTTGAAATACTGGAGCAAATTTTTGTTTGTGTGGACTCAGTGAGTTGGAACCATGCAGTTCAAAACTTGTCGATTCACTATCAATGTCAATGCTGTAACCTTTGCCGTGAACTTTGCACGGCAGACACATAACCAGGAATTGACGTCCTGCTTAATAGTCATGGATAGCGTATACCAGTGTACCATTTCAACTAAACTCTTCACTATGTGCCGGTGCAGTACTATTTAGGATCTCATTATCTTCAAGAAGTGTGTTTATTGTGATACGTATCTACCTCGACCAATTGGGAATATAATATTAAGTTTGATATTCTACACATCATTAAACACCTGTTACGTTGGAAAGGGATATATGTAATACCATTCAAAAGGTTACGCCGTGTGTGTGTTATGCTGTACTAAGTGTGGCAACAGCGTGTTGGATACTAACGACAGGGAAAAGAAGGTTGACATCGTGTTGCTACAATGTTGACCCTGGTGTACAACTGGCGTACACTTGGATGTATTACCATTCTAGGTATAATCACCTTAACAGTGGCCTTAAATGATGTGAGTGACGCAAAGAACACAACAACAACAACTGCAATTACTCCACCACTCTCTTTACCGCCTATTGATACAGCACGTGAATTGTATAATCTAGCTGTGTTGTTACCAAATGATACAATTTACAAGTTTTCTTTGGTGCATGTGTTACCAGCTATTCATTTAGCAGTAGACAATGAAGTACGTGAATTAGTGCCCAATATCAATTTTCGAATAAGAGAATTTGATACCAAATGTGATGCCCAATCAGGGCCAATTGCTGCTGTTGATCTAATGATCAATAGATCAGTAGATGCCTTTCTAGGTCCTGTTTGTCCATATTCCTGTGCTCCTATAGGAAGATTTGCCAGACATTGGAATAAACCTGTTATAACAGCAGGTGCAGAAGCGGATGCCTTTGCTGATAAAAATCAGTATTTTGTTACAAGAACGAACATCGTGTATGACAAATTAGGTAAAAGCAGTTTCAGGGCTCATATTGGATACGTTTAAGTGGAAACAATATAATGTATTGTTATTTGATACACCAAGGGATATATACCATCAAGATTGCTCTTTCCAAACCAATGCCGTCCACATGGAAGTAAGGAAAAGATTGCATTTAGATCCATTTAATGATACAGTGGAATTTCATTCTTTTAGTGATTGGAATGGGCCACCTTACGAGGAACTGGTGGATTTATTGGAATTAATACAAACACAAGCAAGAGGTAAGCAACATTACTAAAATGATAATTATAATATATCAACAATAAACCTGTTCAAAACCCTTCATATATTTACGCCCAGAGGAATGCATCATTTAGAACAGCTTTTTAAAGATGAATCAGATGAATTATCTAATTCTGCTTACATTATTATTAAGTGCCGCATTAATATTGCAACTTGAACAACGATGCACATAAGGATACCTTTACGCTTATTTCAAAAACAAAAAGATTATACATTATGTCTATGGATTCAATTCAAGGCTTGTAGCAATACTTCTTGTCGATACCCTAGTAACAATTATAGTCATACTTTCCTCATTAAATCATAAATTTACAACTGTATTATCAAATTAGCAATCATCATAATAGCTCATAATGACCAAAAATCAAGCCATGGCCTTTTGAGATACAACTCACTGCCAGTGTGCAATTCGAAGTGAGACAGATCTAGGGTGTATCGACCTAAAGCAGTAAATGCATTAATATAAATAGCCGGTTAAGGTTGCCACATATTACCGCAACAAAACATATTATCACCATTGTACCAGTATGACCCCGTATAAAAGGAAGTACTAGAGCGACAAAACAATAGGAGATTAATATTTGTGTGTCAAGGATATTCTTGTTTACAACTGCACTTTTATGTATGCCAAATCATGATAGTCTCGCCATTTAAAGCAATGGTCATCATTTTTAACAAAAAAGGTCACCTTTTATACAAATTCACCGTGGTCATAGTGATGGCTAACGTATGTAAATAAACCTTCACTGCACCATTTTCAATCACTTTTGTCATATTTGTGTTGATTCGGCATGGTCGGGGTCGCGTGGGTACCATTTATACTATAGGTACATGTACACCAAGCTTTCAACAAGTTCAAGCCCGATATACATGTATATCTTGCGTTTGTGTCGAATTACAATGCAATGAA
Source organism: Amphiura filiformis (assembly GCF_039555335.1). NCBI lineage: Eukaryota > Metazoa > Echinodermata > Ophiuroidea > Amphilepidida > Amphiuridae > Amphiura > Amphiura filiformis. The sequence continues at coordinate 63,370,522 of NC_092647.1, read as the reverse complement.
CTTGTTCAAGTTGTTGCTATCACGGGGACTTTTGAAGTATGTTGTTATATCTAATTTTAGATTTAATCTTTGGATGTATTGATAGATGTTGTCTGTTGTCATTTTAATGTATATAGTATTATTCAATCCATGTACATGCTGAACAATAAGACACAGCAACTAGCAATCTCAGCACGTATGTGACATTTTGTCAACAATATATCGTCGAGATTGAAAGTGAACTTGACCTTAAGAGTCACGCGGTAGAGAGGATTTCCCGCATGTGGCATATGAACGGAGCAATACCCGCAGTGCAAAGCTTCTAGTGTTTCTATCTCCACATCAACCTACATTTGTGCTACAATTAGCGTTTAAATTACGCCAATGATGTGACAGTGATGTGAGAATTACGTTACTCATTATACCATATATTTATCATGGTAATGAAATCTGACTACTAGTAGTCCAGTTTCAAGTCCAGGTCAAGTTGTAAAAGTTATTTAAGAAATTGTTTGTTTATTCTTAGAATAATCTTTCCTAATTAATATAATAACGAATAAATCAATCAACATTTGGAATTTGTAAATTACTTGTATTTTCAGCACATACAATCCGGGCATACCATGCACTCGTCACGCTTTACTAATTATATTTTGAAAACACACAATTACTAAATCAACGCATTCAGTACGGGCTTAACTCAACGTACCGTGTTGAAAGAAGGGTATTATTTTCCACTAGTACAGACCATACGCTTCCGCATAGTTCAAGTATAGGGTGGCAGAGCATAGTGCTCCAGAAGCAGAACACTACAAAGACAGAAAAGTCATCACCATGATCACGGATCAGTTGGATCAGATATGCGTTCCAACGTACCCCAGCGATACTGAATCGTCTTAATATGCCAATCTATCAGGACTCAGTTCAATAGCATCAATACACTTGTATGTACTAGAATGACCTTTTAATACACAAACTCATTATCCACAACTTGAGGTCAAATTTTCACAGGTCACTTTATTGAATGGACGTTGTGAACAATGTCATGAACTGTGAGGTTATTTTAGCTCATGGTAATACTTAGTACATGTAAATCCCACATTTGGTGGCCTTTGCCTTTATAAACACTGCAATGCCTATGCTGTGCCTCTTTGCTATGTATGTGACGAAGACAGTTATAGTTCACAAAAGTCTATAGTATTCTTGTATACCGTACAGTTACAGTATGCGAATGTTTTTTTCTGTTTATTTTGCATGGAGGAAAACATTACTTTTGAAAATATTCATAATATTTATTTTCATATCTAATATTGTAGTATGTAACGTTAGAATCGAGCAAATTAATACGACAAAATGTGGCTGGAAAGTACAGAAAATGGTAGATTCCCCAAAAGTGGAGGGGTGGGAGGGACACGTCCTCATGTCCCACAGGATTGACGTCAATAATTACAACATAATCCTATATTCCTTTAAAATGTAAACTATTATATTACCTTCACGACCCATTATTCAAAATCGCGCACTGTGATTTGTTGAAACGCATCACGTTAACAATGAAGTGGTCAGGGCCATAGCGCACAGCAAAGCGCGATGCAGTATATTAGCGCCGTTACATTTCTACGCGAAGCATTACGCTTAGTTACGCGTTCAAATTCCGCAATACCCGCCGTCACTTACGCTTTGGCTATATACGCGCTCCACCTTGAGGTAAACAACTTCAAATATTTAGGCAAAAAAGCGATATTTTCTCTTTAAATCTTCTCTTTAATTTACGTCCTCGGCAGCCTCACCCATTATTTACGTTTTTACTGCCTCGGACACATTATTTGGGTGTAAATGATAATGCATTACTCTTTATTTCCTAAGTAGATTTCCCTAGGGGAATTGGGACCATTTATGTGTAAGATATGTGCAGCCTATGCCTTTTAATCTGTATCCATGGATGAAATTAGTTTCAATTATTACTGCAGATTTAGGGTGATAGACTGTGTCAAATTGTCTTTGCTTGCACCTGATATCTCCTTCATATGACATACATGTATTAAATATGCCATTTGACTTGGACTTGTAGCCTGTGTCTTCCTAAATAGTTTGAACGATTACACGTGTGTGTAGTCTACTTGATGAAAGCATTAAATGTCAGTTGACTTTAGTTTCACGTTATGCCTACAATAAACAAAACAAACCATAGGCATATATCTAAGTATATCATTATTTGCATATCTTGTTTTGAGAGACTACCTCCTTGTGCACCGTTTGAACTTGGAATAACGTGGAAAATGACGAGGATTATCACGTAACCATCAGTACTGTATTATGATATTTTATAATAGCAATTATCATGATTATACACTTGTATCTGTGTAAAGCTTTTTACGATCCGTGATTTATTTGTGTAATAAAGTGTATAATATAGTGACTCATCATTGGCTTTATACATGTTATAGGACCTACATGTTGTATCGATATGATTGGTATCCACCAGTGTCCTGTACTTGTGAACAAGATAACAAGAAACAAAAACCCCGATATTGTAGATTAACATGATTAAAGGTTATAAAACAGAATGTCTGTCCATTTTGAGGAACTTGCATTTAACTTCGAAGAAGCAGTGTTTTTAATAAACACCATTTGTAGATGGGTCATTCTGATACAGCCTGTTGTATTATTATCAAAAGGTCATCATTAACTGCCAAGTAATGGCAACGGATTTGCTTTTAATCTACTATAATAGTGATACAATCTTGTAAAA